>NW_020273626.1:1318451-1455091 GCF_003268045.1 Sipha flava | reverse complement strand
TAGATATTGCCATATTTGGTAATAATATTGATTATACATAATAATAGATAACTAGTACCTATTTGGTTTTCTTAGAATATTTACGAAAAGGAATCGGCGTTCGACGAGCGATTGTTGTTTTTATACACAATATTTATTCCATATAATATACTAAATATAGACATTTTGTAATGTATTATTATGGATAAGATATAAATGTATAATACTTCATTGGTTGTCACTCGTGATTTATACTTTAAACCAATAATATACAATTAAATAACGTAAAATAGTTCTAGTTTGTTCTTTTGCAGTCGCTACAGCCTACAACACATTATGCTGATGATGTACTAAAATTTGAGAAATTATTAAAAGTTATGGATAACATTCTGTTGTGAACCCGAAATCGAAAATAAATAAATACCGATTTCTGAAACCGAAATTGAAAAAAATTAATATAGATAATCAAAATCAAAAACGTAATTGCAAAAAATAAATATCAATATTTGAAACCAAAATTGAAATTAAAATCGAAATTTTTCACTTCGATTTCAAGCCCGGGTTGAAAGTACATTTATGATTACAAGTTAAACTAAATTTAATTTTTTATTTTATTTGGAATTGTTAGTAACACTATAATAATCACACTAATATACCATAGTAGAAGCTTACGTGTAAAGTAAAATAAACATTAAACACTTAATATTAATATATTTAAATCAACAATAATAAATAATAAATTCTAACACTGTTACCTATGTACGTAATAATTGAATTATTTTATTTAAAAAATAAAGGTTTGCGTATTTTATTATATAAATGTATAATATTATACAATTTAATTTGTATTTGAATTATTATCTTACTTACTATTTTAAGTCCTTATCAATATAAAAATATTTGTTTGAAACCCTTTACACCTTCCTCTCCACGTAACTATGTCTCTGATGCAATTATATTTTATCGTAATTTTTTTGCTGTGTTCAAGTCATAATAATTTAGTGGTTCAAATATAACTCGTGATCATTATAATCGTTATAATCATTATATTCCTTTAATATATTATGGGGTTTTTTAAATTTCTCAACAATTTTGCTTATAATGACCATCGATTATTATTAACAGCAGTTGGGATATGTTTATATACTTTGATACTTGGAAATTCAGAGGTACAATTTATCAACAAAACACGGTTATTTTTTTCAATGCCTTATTTCAAGTTTTAACTATTGAGTTCCGATTATAATTAATTATAATACGCATTATTGAAATTTCTAATAAGATAAAAAACTTCCTTTTTGATATATTCTTATTCGTAATTTTATTTTTATTATTCCCGGAGAAGTATGTAATATACATTAATTTTTATTGATATTAATTCAACAAAATTCTATCTGCATAGTTATTACTCAGTTAATATTTTCAGCATTAGTTTTATTGGGATAAAATTCGCAGGAATACAAATATGCATAATGCATGTATCAACATTATTCAAACAAAATAACACTCATTGAATAATCTAATTTTTGTCTTGTGTTTATTATTATGATTATAATTATTAATATATTTATAGTATATTATATTTAATGTAAAAAATGGCCCTTGAAGGCATTTTTTTTTAGAATTACTTCCTAAGTTGTGCCCAATGTTAAGAAAATTATTAATGAAAGTTTTAGCTGGTCAATTAATTTTTTAAAAAATCAGAAAAGTTGGCATTTCCTCGAAAAGGGTTATGTTACTTTTGGAACACATACATTATATATACACACATATATTTAATGAACAGAATATAATATGCTACACGCACCTATTTGCCTCTGTACAATGTACTATATCATTTTAAACTGAAAAAGAAATAAAATTGCATTTATTTAACATTTTTTAATGGAATATTTGTTGCGCTTTTATAATATACGTAGTTGTATTTCCATAATTGTTGAAGTTATTGAAATGATCAATAAACTCAAATAATAAACTACACGACCAACTGCAGTAGTTAATAGAGTTATTGTGTTACAATTTAATCTTACAAACTTAGTTGATACTTAGTTAAATATTTTATTCGTAAAAACTAGAATCACCTACGATTTAAAAAAAAGAAAATATTTTTATAAAGTTAAATTTTACGGTTGATATTGAAAATACAGTGAGTTTTGCATAATATTATCACTGGTTAATAGATTCAACTATTTATTGGAATTAAAAAAGAAAAACCCGTACAAAATATTACGAGTATGTTAATTTAAACATAATACAAGAGTTATTACTGTATAATACAAACTCACATCTATGTATATATTTATGTGTATGTGTATGTGTGTGTGTGTGTGTGTGTGTGTGTGTGTATGATGCTTATTTGATGAAAACAGAATTTGTTGTACAACGAATTGTTAAAACCGTCTACTACTAGTATTCATAGAGATGTGAGTTTGTATTATTTTTTTATTATTAGTTTGTATTATTATTATTTTATTATTTTTGTATTAGTTTGTATTATTATTATTATTACCTATACAGTAGTATGAATTATTTTATGCAGATGGTAAAAAAAAAAAATTAAAACGTTATTTTTAGTTATTTTTAGTAACTCAACTATTGATTTTTTAGTAGTACCTATCGAATGGATTTCTAATAAAATACAGTATTATTATAAAAATAAAAAATATACCATGTACAATTGTAATCATATTTATTTAACATTCGTGTTTTAACTTAAATCGATTTATTATGCTATTATAATATTCAAATATTGTAAATATAGGTCAATTAAATAGTATATAACTATTAAGATGTATTTCTATGTATAACATACATACGTATGGTACCTACATCACAATTTTTAATTAATAGCATGACTAAATACTTATTAATTTGGTGAATTAAGTCCAAAATAATTATTGTATTATGTTTTTTTTTTAAACTTTCTAGTCTTTTTTTTCAATTAATCTATTTTAAAATAATTGATATATTATATTTAACAATGGGGTTATAATCTTTGTTGAATTTCCTATAATTTAAGGTATTGTAATGTTTTATTCAGTATAATATTGGTACAATACTGGTATAATACCTGTATAATACGATATTATACAAAAAAAAACTATTCGTAATCAGTGATTTAACAACATACTAATCGAAATACATAAATTGCACTTTATCAGTCAGATTAAATTCCTATAATGCATTATATACAAGTAGCTAGTATAACTAGTTAACGTCTTAACATTTGATAACCGCAGTTAGTGTTAAGCTAAGTATGACAACAAAGTGACGCGTATAATTAATTCATATGCGATGCATTAAAAAAAAAAAACCTATTATTATTTAATTTTGGAAATTTATGACTGTCGATTGGATAACTATCATAATTTTGCCCTTACAGATAGTCATTACAAATTAAATCCGTCCATCTATTATAGTTGTTTGCCATCGTTGGTTATATCAAAACATTTCTTCAGTAATAATATCCAAAAAACTTTTGCTTACGGAAATCTAATAAATTATTTTTAAGTTCCCAAATTTTGGGATTTAATGTAGAAATAATAGTTTCAACATTTTTGAAAAATATTTAAATCTTAAAATACGCCCTGTACCTGTACGCTTTTGATATTGTTATATTTTACTTCAGAATAATTTTGATATTAAAAAATATATAAAAATATATAAACTAATATAAAACTTTTTAAACTAGATATTTAAATTATTGCCTCTAATGTATCCAAAAAATAAACAAATTCTTATTAGCATATTGAAATGTTGAAAATACTGTTTTGAATTGTTTTTGACGTTGATATATAATTCCCAATTGTTATAATAATATATCATACTGGAATTTGGAATTTGTCATTCATTTTATACTGATATTTTATCAAAACTTATATGATTGTCAAAAATAATTTAGACATCCGAAATACTTTGGATAAAGTTGGCATATGATAGAATTATAAGAAATTTATAATGGTGATAAAATGGTTAACCTTAAATACTATTTAATAACTTAGTATGAATATGAAATAGTATGATATATTATAGAATAATAGTTCTCATTTTTTAATGAGTTTTTATTACTCCAACAGTAGATAGATATAAAAATTACCCATTCAGTCAATTTCAATTTTAAAAAGTATCTGATAATATGATGCATTGTAAACGTTAGTTATTCATTGTATAAGCGGTTTTATTTACAAATATTTGAAAATACCGTATTTGAAAACAGATTCTGAGAGAAGGTAAATATTTCACGTTCAGAAATCGGGTGCATGGATACAGTGGCGTAGCCAGGATTTTTAAATGGAGGGGGGGGGCTAACCACTTTTTTGGATAAGTAAGGTAAGAGAGGATATGAGAATTCACCCTTAACCCCCCCCCCACCATCTACCACCAAGTTTCTAAATGTAATTCAAGCATTTTAGTATAGTTTTAAAAATATTTATTAATATATAATTTATAATAATAATAATAATTTTGGTTTCAGTGTTCAGTCACTAGTAAGCTTGCTCTCCTCTGACAGCTGCATCCTCTTAGGCGAATTTCTGGCAAATTTAGTTATTATTTCACTTTCATCGAATTGCTCTTTTTTATTTATATTAGTCATAGCTAACCCATTCAGTCTATTTTCCGACATGGTGCTTCTTAAAAAAATTTTTAAGCGATTAAGTGCTGAAAACGTTCTTTCCGGAGTGAAAGAGATAACTGGTAACGTGGCGAATAATTGTAAAAGTATTTTAATGTTAGGTCGAAGATTGGTGCAATGAGAGAGTGAATCAAGAGCAGAATTCGGTTTTGGAATAATATTTTGACTCCATTGTTGCCTCCATATGAACAGGTCAGCTCTGATTGTAGATGAGGTATCATCATGGAGAACTTGGACATATATTTTAGCAGCTTTTATAATATTTTTATCGTCATACATTTTTAAATTGACCGGAATAAGTCCTTCAAGTGGCATAACATCAATAAGCCTTTGATTAACACGAGCATCCATTGATTCTATTAAATAATCAAGATACATTATACATATAAACACGGCCCATGGGGGGGGGCTATAGCCCCCTAAGCCTCCTCCTTGGCTACGCCACTGCATGGATATCACAGAACTTAACTTTGAAATTAAATTGAAATTAAGACGAAAACTACACCTGTACGTTTAAAAAGACACTATATGGTCAACAAAAATGTAAATTAAATCGAAAAATTAGTATTTGTTACGGATAAAATGATAAAAAAAATCTATTATAATTATGACATTATTACCATAGATTAAATATACTTTAATATATTTAATCTATATTATTACATATTAAAATGTATATGTTATAGTCAATGACGAAAATTGAACATTTACGTCACTAACCGGTCATTAACGTTAGAAGCCAAGTTGCTACGTTAATTTCGTAAACTACAGGGCAATAACGTCAGTATCCAATATAATATGTTATTGTTGTAAATTTCAAGATAAATAAAACAATTTTAATTCAATGACTGAAAATATTGGTACATTAATTTAAATAATTACAGAATACAGTTATTATTTTTTTTATATTAAATTATTAATTTAAAATTAATATTATTATATATTTTTGCATGGCATGCTGTAGTGGCATTTTGAATTACACAATACACCCGCTGATCGACAAATGCATTTGTTTGTTCTACACTTGAGTTTGCAATTGCACCTTTTGTAACCTTGTGATCTAATGACTACTAAAACCTGCAGCTTCTCTCAGCATAATTTCCTTTTTAGTATTTACAGATTCCAAATCAATGAAACATTATTTGCATGGATCGATCTGCGATCGAGTATACAAATGTTTAATAATGCCGTTCTCTGTACCTAATAAAAAATAAGCATTTATAAATTCAAATAAATTTATCTAAATAAGATAATTATCATTTATAAGTACCTAATTTATATAAATCATCTTCAACCTGAGTAATAACTGCTAATAGGTTTCGTGGTGATCCACGTGCTCGATCAACATCAGGTATTGGAACCTTAACTATGATACCAACTTTTAGTGAACCAAATTTCTTATTCGAAATTTTCATAATTTTTTTTGGCTTGTTTCTTTAACCATTCACTTGATTTATGTCGTTCATTTTGTATTTGCTCATGACGTTGGCATTTCATGCAATTTTTACTTTCACTGTCAGCTTTCAGGAAAATGAAACACGTTTCACATTTTCTTAGGTTTGTATCTAATATATTTAAATTAAATGTTTTTTCTTGTTGTCTGTAATTGGCGAAACAACTTCAATACTTTGTTTTGAATCATGTAATTGCACGAAACATTTTCGATACGTTTCTCGTAATGCCTTGGAAACAAATTCTAGCTAAATAAATTTCATGGTTAAAAAAAACATGCAAATACAACAACTTCCTAGCCCTAGTTATTATTATTATTATCTGCAGCCAATATCAACCATTTATAAACTTATGTCATAAAATAATTTTTTTTTTTAATAAAAAGAAAACCTACTTGAATGAAGAGCTCGGTTTTTCTGAAAATGAATAAATTTCAAACTAGAGGGACAATCCGTACTATTGTGTTCTGCCATCCACGTAGCCAACATATCCACTATATCCCTATTTGCTCGTTCCACAGAACCTTGGCTTTGGCTGTGCCTCAATTTACCATGAACAATTTTGACGTCTTCCCACATATTGTGTAGTTCAGTTATAGTAGAATTTACGAATTCACGGCCACTATCTGACTGCAAAATAGCTGGTGCGCCAAAGGTCGTATAAATGTCAAGTAAATTACATAAAATCTCCTCTGCACGTTTACTTTCTAAAGACTTTAAAATTACGAATTTGTTAAATGTTCTTGATAACAAAAAAATCGTTAAAATCTTGGACTGCATATCTATTAAATCTACTTGTGCACTCGAATTAAAAGCATTGTGTAATATTGGTTTGGAAACTAGTGTCCTCTTTTTCTATTAGTAGATTTTTTCTGACAGTGTGAACAAATTTGTAAATATAGCATAATTGATTCCTTAGTTATACTGCAATAATTATTTTTTATTTCCTTAACCATTCGATTTCTCAATGAGTAGTATGAAGAATATCAAAAAGCTCTTAATTTGATACATAATAAAGCATAATATTATTTTTTTCTGATACTGGTTTTATTAAGCGTTCTTTTCCATTAAACATTAATATACCGTACTTATGAACCATTCTATATTATTTTTACCGATTTTTTCAATCCCTTAGTAGTTAATATTTTTTCCGACTTTTTAACTTTGGAAATTTGTTCACTATACTCTGATAAACTAAAATAAAAAATATTATCAGTTCATTTTTTATTAAATAACTTATTAAATAAATCGTTGAATTTACTACGCATGGTATCTACATCCATACTTAATATTTTACGTAAATAAAAATGAAATATTTTAAAGTTCTTAAAAACGTGAACTAACGAATTGCAAACTGGCGAATTGTCGAACTGCGAATCAAACGATGTCATACAAATGCATCGAAATTGCAACGATACTGAAATAATTAAAATATGTTATAGGAAAAAAAATCCAATAAAATAAATTACCTACCTTTGATAATTTGTTAGATAAACACGGCATGGTTTGCTGAGTAACTATCGCTGATATTATTATCGATGATATTAATATAAATAATACATTTTAACGTAATAACGTGTGTGGATAGATAACTGACAGTGACCCGTAATACGTATGTTATAAATGTATAATTTACAACAACGTCAGAAGTTGGGAATTGACGTGAATAATAAAATAATACTCGTGTTTACATTATTAACCATAATGTGTCGCCACTTACGTAAATTACCGGTCATTTAAGTAAATTTGTATTGTAATTTTTGACAATGACCGGGCTTTAACGTATATATCATCATTTTCATCATTGACCGTAAAATATACATTTTTATCTAACAAAAACCTTTGATTTGGTACAACAATATGTAAATTGTTGTCAGCACTATTCATTTTATCATTTCAATAATTTATATCTTTTTAGTTAATTTTTTAATTTTGTTAAATTGTTTGTGTTAATACCAACTAAAAAAATGGTAGAGATAAATTATACATTCTCTAAGTATAGTATTCAATAGGTGTTTTCAGTTTTGAAATGTTAGGAAATATATAGAAAAACATTTTGGTTTTACTTTAGGTAGATAGAATGAAGTAGAATTAAAATCCTAGATTAGGCGAGAAAATACATTTTAAAATACTTTGATACATTTATTTATTTATTATATACGGTAGAAGTCACTTATTAGGAACACTTTTAGATCAAGGTGAAATGTAATGTGTTAATTAAACGATTGTTTCTAATAAACGATTGGTTTTATTTATTATGAAAAAAATGTATAATTCTATAAAATTATCTAGTGTGAAAAAAAATATATAAATGTAAAGTAAAGTATGCGTTAATCGTTGTTTGTTGTTTTGCGTCGAGTAACTTGATGATTATAGTTTCGTAAGAATAATGTTGCCCAAAGCCTTTTTCATCCACACGGCACAGGATTGCTCTCCTGAGGACACTTAAAGCTTCTAAAATTTTTTTACTTCTTGGGAATGCCTTTCTTTTTTCTTTTTCTTCGTCAGTGACAGCATGTTAAATTGTTCGAGGATTCATAACCGCATTACAGATCTTTTTTTCTATTGAAATCTCTGCAACATCGAGGTGTGAGTTCACATCAATCCAATTTTTGTACACTTCGTCCGCGAGTTCAACTGGTTTCAATCAAGGGATCCAGGGGGGGCCTAGGGGCCCCCCAAACCCGTACCGTATTTATAAAAAAATTTAAATTGTTAACAAAAAAGGCATATTTTAATATGAACTATCATACGACACGCAAGTATGTAGATAGAGCCATAGAGGTATGACGGTTGAAAGAAGTTTCTTCACACTTCGAAGACTAAAAACCTGGCTTCGTTCAAGGATGACTGAACATAGACTATCAGCATTATGTCTAATTGATGTATATCATAAAATAGATATTCTAAGTCAAATAGATCATATTATTGATATTTTTGCTAATTTTAAAAATAAACGACTTGAATTTGTGTTGTAAAAATTATTGTTTTATTTTTGTTATAAGATTTTGTAAAATTATAACTCCCCCCCCCCCAACCAAGGCTCTGGATCCGCCCCTGGTTTCAATTGTAACAACATAAGATAAAGTACATTGTAATTACAATACATTAATGTCATAACATAACCAATTGGTTATCAAATTGTTACCACCTTAATAATCGAATAAAAATTAATATAAAAAGTTTCATTTACCGACTCATAACAATGTGCAGAAACTATTAGTTTTTTCAAAAGGTTATCGGTTGAAATTGTGTAAGATTGAAATTCTAATAAATTTACATTTTCATATGCCAAATTAATAGTTTATACAGAATCTTAGATCATAAAATCTACTTGATTAAATCTAGTCATTATTATAACCATTGACCAACCGATTATAAGTTAGAAAAGTTCACAAAAATCTAAAATAATTATTTATATTACATTAAATTCGAATTATTTATATCACACAAATACAAGTACAACTGACTTATTGAAATTGTTGTACCACATAAATTCTTGGTTTTATTTATGTTAGGAACGTAAACATCCGGTCGTGCATTAATTTCTACTCTGTAAATATTTCCCGTCAAACGTTTATCTATTATTATATGTTATATATATATATGTTACATATTATATGTTATTTTGTTATTTATATCTTTGTTGTGATGATCACACGCATATGATAATATTTATAATACATGCGTGTCAAAGCCAATATTAGGATTATGTCGGTGTAAAATTTTTGTACATATATTTTTATTTATACAATTTTACGCTGCATGTAACTGGATGACACTAAATTTTTTTTCCTCAAGATTGATGTAATTTTCTTTTAATCTATTGTCAATCGTAGGGTATAATTAAACAAAATGTAGTGAAAACATTAAGTAATATTGCACGGAGTTTGGTGCACAAATCGTTTATTAAATAATATTCACTTTTTAACAAATTACTATAACTATAAAAATGTACTAATAATGACTCTGTCCAGTGTCTCATCACTATTGAGACCACCTGGCCAATTACAAAAAAAATACACTGAATATACGAGACAAATTAATAAAATAATACAACACGGATTATACGTCATACGAGCCGACACGCCATCGTCGATATTCGAACACAGACTATTCCTTATCGCCAATCGGCGATAAAGTGTAGCTAACAATAATGATGATACCTAATAATAATAATGGATTATCCCTCTACAAAAAAAAAAAAAAAAAAAATATGAATATATTTCATACGTAAAAAAAATAAGCAATCTTAAATATATCTACCTACATAGTATTATGCCTTGATTAATTTTAACATACAAAATATATATATATTTTTTTTAATACAAACAACGAATTACTTATTATACATCTATATTTCTGAATTATATTTACTATAGGAACACCGGAGAAAATGTAATAACCTGACCTAACAAAATCCAACCTAACCTGGGGTTATCCTGAATTTTTAATTTAGATAATATTATACTTTTATTATTAATTTTATTCTATAAAAACAAATTTTATTGGATAGTCTAATGTCATCGGCAATTCAATACCCGTGTCAATATCGAAAGATTCGTTTGGTTTTAAACTCAATGTTCTAATTTACTCATTAACAAGGTTCGCGAATCATAGCATTTACATACTAATGTTATTTATTGTAAAATATAGCAGTGTACGAAATAAATTAATTTGTCGGTGCCATGATTTCGAATATATAATTTGAATGTGCATATTTTTGTATATTTTGCCAAGTGATTCAAATTTAACAATTGAAAACCATATAAATTTCAACTGATTAAATAATTTAAATTTTAATTCAATTTAATGTACCTATCTATTTGCAATATTTAACTCGCAACTAGTTATAATTTTTGTGTTGAAAAAATAACTTAATTCATAGAAAATACGATGACCTATATCAGCCATATTGCCCGATGTAATTATATGTTCATTTTCCTGCGAAATTAAAGGGTTCTATGGAAAATATACTTTGAACGGCTAACGTTTGGTAATAGTAAAGTAATTTAATAATTTTGAATAAAATTAAAAAATTGGGAAGGCTAAAACCTATTTTAAGAAATTGAGTAATTTTTAAACAAGCTTATAGTTTTTCATTATTTTAATAATGTTAGTTTTAATTTATATAAGTAATATTAATTAATAAAAAATATATTAAATGCATACTTTTAGATTTTTTTTATGCATATTTATCCCGTTTTTTAGTGCATATTTTAGTGCTTATTATTGTGTTTTTAAGTGTTATAGAAAAGTCCCAAAACCTAATCATTAGTCATTAGACTATCATTACTTATCAGATAAGTAAGATAGGTAGTAAAATTTGTAGAAATATTAAATTTACGAGAAAAATATCATTAGAAATATTCTGGATTTTCAATTATCGTTTAAACAACTATCTTTATAAACCACAAACTAAACTGATATCGGTACTTATATTGTTACTTTATATTTTCTAGTACCAAAATTATATTCATCCTTTAAATTACAAGCTATAATAACTTTATTGTTTAGTATAGTTAAAAAATGTAGAGATTTATGAAGTATAGAGTATTGAAATCAAAATCTAAGTTATATAAATCCATAAAATAGTTGTAAGAACAACAATGAATCAGTCACAATATATGCCTTGCATATTATTGTAAATCGAAAAATACTCGTCCTATGTTAATCGAGTACAATATTGTCATTCACCAACAAAAAAGTTAAACTATAAATAGATGAATAGTAATTTGTATTTTATCCTGTACTTACAGGACCGCTATTTTCGTGATATTCTAATTTACGGTACACTGTACATTTTTAATGTCATATTATATGAAATATATAAGTATTCACTTGAATTTATTTACATACAATTGTAAAAATATACATTTGAATAGCTTTTTTAAGTCAACGTATATTATCACAAGAAAAAACTTAGGGCGACCAGATGATAATACAAAAATCTAAAAACCACAATTTTTCATTGCATCCACTGTATTATATTATATTATAACACTATCTTATATATAAATTCACGTATCATATTGTATTTATAATATGTATGGTTATCAAATATAATATTATTTTTTCAGGGACGGACTTTATAAATTTTCGCCTCCCATTGGTTTTACCTAATAAAATATCCTAGCGCCACTATTGCTCTCATTTATATTATTCAAACGTGCAAGTTTAGACAGTAAAATGAGACGTATAATATTATTTCATTGCATACGTATAAAAAATATGCACCATTATCTAGCACAAAAACAATATATACATAGACATCGCTAAGCTGTTAACATTTACGATGAAAACTATCCAAGACGGAATCACTAGGACTAAAATATTATTTTGATTCCCATCCTGTAATACGAGTATAATAATACCCACAACGTGATTATCGGGACGGAATAAAATTAAATTTCCGTTTCCGAATCCGTAATATATAGGTTTCATTGTTCATTATGAACAAACTATAATAGATCACGGCTATTACGGGTTCGGAAGTCTCGGTATCAAAATTGAAGTAGTTGTAATAACAGTAGTAGTATTAATAATCAGGAGTGTACCAAGAAGTTGATTTTGTGGTTTTAATCCTTCCCCCTCACTCCAATAGTCTGGCTTCTTTTTACTATACTGTTTATATTTTTGAAGAACTTCAATAATTTTAATGTAATTCAAATATTTAAAATTATTTGTTTTCTAAAATTTTGAAACGTTTATTAATAAAGAGGTGACTGTAATTTTGTATTATATTATTATATTTATTGCTATTATTATATTGTTCCAAGTTAAAATGATGTCTACAATTTATAAACCTTCTTCTCATCAAATGGTATCTTGAGTACGTTCCTGAAAGTAAGGAGGGGGGGGGATGAATGATCAACGATTAAAAAAAAGGTTGTTCGTACCAATGTGGTTCATTGGACATTATTTTTTTTTGGTCACATTTTAGGAAAAAAAAACTATTTCTTACAAGAAGGTTGTCGACCGCCGTTTTATATCGTTATTTTTTTTTTTTTAATTATTGAACTGATAAACTTTGATGCGACGACTCACAAGACGAGAATTCGAAGGGCACGTTATCACAATATCATTATGTAAACGCGTTGTACATAATGTAAATAATTTGCACACGTACACGCATTATGTCGATCTCACTGGGTTCGATTATATCTGTAATTTTGCACACCACTATTATATACACTTGAATTCGATGCAGAACGAGTTACAGTAAGTAGGTACAATAATAATATTAACACAGAGCGTTTTGTGTGTTGAGTCCCACTTGTCTTGCTCCATTCAACGCCGAGATTAGGTTTCACGGGAATTATACCTTTTCAACGGGTCACCTATAGTAAAGTAGTACCGTACATAAAAAAAAAAACGCGTTTTATTTTTACGATCATTATTTATTTTTTATATTTCTGCTATTGTTCCTCGTTGACGAGGAAACATTTGAAAGCGATTACTCATCGCGAGATGCGTTCAACGACTATACTATTACGATTGTTGTGTGCGCGCTCGCTCGATCCAGTTCGTTGGGGTAACTATTGGTTTTTTTTTTTTTTATTCGTAAACAATTTCTACAGTCTCACAGTATGATATAATATTTGACTGCTGTTGTATCGACGAAACAATGAAACCCCTAAACGTGCCCACAGATAGTGTTTGGATTAGGTAATGTACAAAAACGCTCTAGATAAATTAACAAAAACTGTAACTATCTTAATTCAAACGAAAATATACGTATAGAGTTTGATAAAGTATTTCCAATAATAATTTATGAACAATATTAGTCATATAAGTTTTATTTAACACGTGTTCTTGCACTATCACTTTTATTTTTTTGCATGGTATTTGGTACTCATTTCCCATCTAATTTTAAATAATAACTGTAGCCGGTTGACTGTGCGGTTGTTTTTACAAACACTAAAATTACACAAAACATAGGTAACTCAGGAATTATATTGAAAAAAAAAAACCGAGAAATAGCTTAGCAAAGCTTGTGAAATTTTTATCGTGTAGTAATATTATTACCAGATGAATTTCTAAATTTATTTGTTAATAACTCTGGAAAATAATATTGTTATAGTTTATAAATAATTCAAGCATACATATTCTGAACGCAAATAAATATTAATAGCTACTACTTATTGCTCATATAAAATACATAAAGTATTTGTTTAATTATTTTCTCTAATATACTATGAGATGTGTATAATTAATAGAAAAGTATACGCATACAAATATAATTTTTTGTCTAACTAGGTGTATGTTATTGAAGTACTATTGTTTGATTTAGTAAAATAATTTGATTGTTATTATTACGAATAATAACATAACAAAACACAAAATAACTATAGCAATTCCGTTCTACCGTAATAATATAAAATATGGTGAAATGAGATTGGGCCTCATAGTATTACGTAGTCGCACAAGCCTTTAGATGATAATTTTTTAACTCCCGTAGGCCGGTTCCAGTCCGTCAAGCTTTTCAAAGCAGCTCACTATGTTTACTGATATTTTTTCAGTATTATTCTAAATTTAAAAAAATTTAGACATGAAATGATTTAAATATTTAGGTCCACTTTTACTTATGTGAACATACGTTTTAAAAAAATTACCAAACTTTTTTAGGTAGCCCATTTTTGAGATGAGATGAATGAATGAGGACCTCTATATTTTTATATTTTACACGCATTTGTTTATAAAATATTTTATAGGGTGTAAAGACAAAAAATGATTTTCTTTTACAAAAAAAAAAAAAAAATAATTCGTCAACATTACCTTTATAAAAATAAATTTCAAATTTTTAAGTTGTTTTAATTTGACAGTCATTGAGTTTTTAGAAAAAATTTATTTTACACATTTTAGCATATTTTAGAAATTCGAGAATATTATACTTATTTTCAATATCTTAAATATGTTGTCCGTTGTCTAAATTGTTGAGAAGTTATTAAAAATGTAGTTCGTTGTATCGATATATTTTAATAACTTTGGTTGGTTGAGGTTTGAAAAACTAAATTTACTAACATTTTGCAAACTTGGTGAATATATTTTTAACAAACTCGTATACTATTATAATGATTGAGAGGCCCCCGAATTAATTTGTATCAGTCCTTAAAATGCTTAGGATGGCTCTACCTATTCTGAGTAAATAGGTATGTGTTTACAAACAACAATTCATACAAATATTAATAATGTAATTCGATATATATACGTTGTATTTATAATATTATATATTTTTAAATAATTAGTATATTTGAACATATATTGAAGAAAATAGGTTATCTCTTGAATTTCAGCATTTTTTGAATATATTTGACTAGTTTTTAAAGGAATATTTAGGGCATATTTTGAGGTTATTTTTAGTATATATATTACATTTTAAAATACTTAAGAATTTGCTGTCTAACTATAATTGAACAACATATTTTATTGTAACTTATTTACACCATGAACATACCGCCAAAAATAGAAAACGAAAACTTTTCGTACAATCATTAGATACTGTTTGTCAGGTTTAGAAGAGCTTTAATAACAATAAATTATGTGTTGGTGTGTCAAATGCTCGAGTGTCAGGTACGAGAAGAGTACCAATGTTTATACTTTGTACATGGTCGGTTCGTATACGTGTTAACTGTTACCTATCTACACGAGGGCCCGGGTATTTGTCTATAAGTCACAGCGTTATATTAACGCAGGAATATGAGAATATTATCTTATATTTATTTCTTACATATCACAAAATATATTATATCTATAAATATTTTTTCTTCGAAGTATCAACTTTTTTCCCACTTTTTCAAATTTATTAATCAATAATAATATATTTTGTACTTTGTGTGATATTCACTAACGCCGTTTGGCGCCTTTCGGACTCTAGAGAATTAATTTAAAGGGGACGCATAATCATTCTTAAATGAGTAGGAAAACTCCATTCTCCTCCGACCACTACTTTAAGCGTTGTACAGACCATTACTAGTTATAAGTTAATGGTCAAAAATAATAAATGTAATTTTTTGATTTGAAATCTCAAACATTTTGTAGCAAAATACCACTTTATTTTATTATTATTACAGATATATCATAATTAATGAATTCGTTTTTCAATCAGAAACATAAATAAATAAAAATATTATAAATGATTGTGTAATATTAAAATATTTAAAAAAAATATAACTGTCTAAACAAATTAAATAATTCAAATATGGTTTAATAATCATAAATTGATTTATTCAAATTTAATTTATATTATAAATTGTAAAATTAATGTGTACTTATATATATTTTATTATTTTATTATATATATTTTATCCCGTGTATTTAATAAAATAAAATAAAATAAAATAATACAATTTCTGATAAAATATTTAATTTTAAGTTCGTATTGATTATTTTTTATTTGAGCTGGAAAAAATAAGTTGTTTAATCGGTCGGCATCCGTCTCGCCCAGATACCCATTTCGATCAAAGCCATTTTAGTCATTTTCAAATTAAATTGACAATGGTTTTTAAATAATATAATACATATACTATTATTAATTTTTATTATTATTATTATTATTTTAACTATTTTTAAAAAAAGTCATAGGAAAAGTTTTTATAAAATACATATTTAAATTTAATTATACATTATTACAGTTATAGTACAAAAAAAGCATTAAACAATTTACAATTTACTCTATATTATTTTTTACTAAAATTTACTTAAAGTCATAAAGAAATACATTTACAAAAATTATCATTTTTCAAAATTTCTACACATCCTTTTTATAAACTCATACCTCGTAATTTCACCAGATCTAATTATATAAAAGTATACGTTTTTCATAATATTTCTGTCTTTCCTTCGTTTTTTTTATCTTTAGTTTTTTTTAGGAATTTTAACACTATTAATTTTGATATAAATTTCTGTCTGGATGTCATTGCGTATAATATTTAACCAGCTTATTATTGACGGAGAATTTGAATAAAAATTATTATTGAAATACGAGTGAAATGATTCACACGCATTTGTTGTAAGCTGTATACTCGCTGAATTGTATGCCCATAATGTTGGACTAAAAACACGGTCCTCAGAAATACAGTTATCTACTAAATAGTCGCAATACTTAATTAATTATAACTATATAATATATATAATATATATATATAATAATATATAATTATAATAATTAATTATTATATTATTTAAAAACTATTGCCAACCTAATTTGAAAACGACTAAAATGGATTTGGTCGAAACGGGTATCTGGGCGAAACGGGAATGGTTCATTTTGAGCGAAACGGGCTGCGCCCGTCTAATCGCTATTTGAATAACGTAAATAATGTATTAATATATATTTTTTTCTAATTAATTTATAAATTAGTAAAAATAAAAGTATATAGTTTAGAAGTGTTTAAGAATCAAGTCTTTAAATAAGTCATTAAGCATTTCATATTTAAATGTTTACCGCTCTAATCTTTTTTTAACATTTACCTAATTTTACCGGTCATAAGTGGTTATTAATATTATATATTATGTTATACTCGTATAAATATTACAATATCAACGTATGCACGTCTTGTACTATACGTATTGGTTGGAATAGTAGTGTAAGAACCAATTGGACATATTAATTTCATTAAACTCGCATACATTTTGAAACAACAAAAACAAACAATATGCTAATATGTCAGTCATCAGTCGTATTACGGAAATGTTGAATGTTAGCGTATTTTAACATGTAATGTAAAAAAAAATATATAAATTATGACACATAGTTTTTCCCATAGTACGTAATATTGATATGAAATAATAATTCATTAACAATATTCATTAACACGTTTGATGATTATTAAATAATAATTTATCTGAGGACTGCGGTTGTTGTGCATGCAGTAACACTGTTAATAGAATATTTTGTTCATTTCTCAGTGCACACATTGATCGTTATGAATTATGTCACTTATACTGTTTATGTAAAACGATTTTTTAACATTCTATCGCCATTAATATAATATTAAACTCTATGTTGAGTTTTATTTTTATAGATACAACCCTTAGATCGAAAATGCCGGATAATAACAATATGGAAATCTCAAAAATTTAATCTGAAATCACTGTTGACGTTAAATATTCTTCACACACCAATTATTTTTATTTTCGTACATTTATGATGCGCATGTAATCGATTGTGATTGGAATAGGTTTAGATATTTTTACAATATTCTATGCAAAACGATTATAAAAATTACCCTGTTGATTAAATTGTTTACCGAGAAAACTTTTATAAGCGGACGAATAATTAATTAAGACGCTTCAAATTAAATCTGTGATTAGCAAAACATAATATTGCGATCATCAACGAAGTCGACATAATTTAAATCTTTTTTTACCATTATTCGCGGGTCGATGTCGAAATGTTTTTGTCGATGTATTTGGAATTGTAAGTCTGAATCAGTAATTGTTTTATATTAATTGAATTACAAGAATACATACCTATATAGGTACTACATATAGCACGTGCTTACATTTTTTCGTAAACCATATTGAATAAATCGATGTATTGACTATAATAATTATTAGGAGCTAAAAATGCAAAATATGCAACAAAATTATTTTAAATTCCAAAAGTACATCTTATGTTGTTAATAAATTAATAATAAATACAAACACTATTTATAACTGAAAAAAATGTATAACTAGTTGGACTTTTGACATATTATTGAACTGAAAATATAATTAAAAATATTTTTTCAGTATTTTTGAAATTATGAAAAAAATACATGTGATATAATACCTATAAAGTTATCCCACTGTGCAATGGTATATTTCCTTTATGTTCCTAGGACATTTTCTTGGGACCAGTTACATCCCAATTAGAGGTACTCGGGCGTTACGGCAACATTGATGGGCCTGTTAATGACCGTTATTTTTAAACATACAAAAAACATTACACACACGTTTTCATAGAACAAACGTAGGACGTTCCATTTCAATATAGTCCGTATGTTTCGTTGAAACATTACTATAACATATTCTTTAGATGTTACATGTATGTTTCATATAAACATCACAGTTATATTAAAAAACTGTATCCTTATGGCATTATTATTGTCTCGATAGTTATAATAACAGATTTATCTTACTTATTTCCCAAACAAATATACAAGTACACAAAGTCCTGAAACTTATTAGGTATAAGTATATTGTTTCCATTAGTATTTTCTAAGGTAAAATAAATTAATATAAAACAAAATAAATAAATCAATAAATCATAATATATTTAAAATTAATTAAGATTTTTATAATAAAAAGCATAATATTACAAGTAAAAATTATAATTGTTTTATGGTAATTAACATATTAATATATACTTGATATTCATCAAATTTATATATTTAAATAATTTTTTTTTTTGCTCTATAAAATCACAACTGTTGAAGAAAAACAATTATTTCAACAAATTTACAATATTAAATGATACTTAATCTTTTTTAATAATATCATACTTCAATTGGATTTTTGAACATATGAATGATTTGATGTTGAAATAATTGCTTTTTCATTTGAAATAGGAATAAAAATACATTTACATGAAACATCAGATATATTAACTGTAAAGTTATCAGATAGGGTAATAATATTAACAGAATACAAGCCAATAATAGAAGAATCAATAGATTCAGAAAAAAGAGAAGTAAATTTTAAAAAATGTTGAACAATTAGTTTAATATCTTATTCATTGTATGGTTTCACAATGTTGTTAACTATAACAATTTTCTTATTTTTTAACATAATATATTTATCACGTGCATTATTAATATTTATGGTTACATTAAGTTATCGAATAATAATTTTTTCAAATAATTTATCCAATGAACAAAAATAAGGATTAGTATTTACAATTTCTTTAACAATGACAATATGATCAAGATTAACATTGCTAGATAAAAAATGTTTTTGTTTTTCAATGATCCTATTAGTAACTTCCTGAAGAGGATATTTTGCACTTTTAATAGATTTTTTTATGTACTGTAGATAATTTTAAAATTTAAAGCAACTAAAATTATCAAGACAGCCATGGAATTTAACATACATAGGAAGGTGTAATAAACTATGTACATTGTAAGTTACAAAGTGAGCATCATACAAAGATGAATAGAGAGAAACAAATTCATTAAGCAGACTTTGTGCTAAATTATTTAATGTTTGACAGATATCTGGGTTTATTAAAATTCTTAGTGCATATACCAATATCTTAAAATGAGAATACATTTGTTTACATATATTTCTTTTTAAAACTATAAGTCCAGTGTGTAAAATAAACATTCTTAACTCTGTGGCTTTATAATATTCTATATCATCTAACCCTCTGGGTAAACGACTAAATTCTGATGGAACATACATACGTAGGTTTAACAAATTATTAGATATTATAACTTTCTTGTCTTCAGTTAGTCTTACATCCTTTTTTCCCTTAACCCAAAATTCAATTAAACGTTTAGTTACACCAAGGCAAAGATTATGCATATAATCAAGACAAACATCATTAATTATATTTATCGGTAATAATTAAAGAGGGCTACTACCTTTGTGATACTCTTCTTGAGTCTTAGACCGAAATAACTCATCAGTTCTTAAAGGTGATTCTATTTCTAAAAATTCCATACGGTTATTAATATATGATCCTTCCTGAGTACATGAGGTGCATCCAAAGTATGCATTGAATGATTTAACATTTAATAGAAAACTTTTTGCTGGGAAGTCACAAACTATATGGCTTACTTCAAACTGATAATTATTTCCATCAATATTTATACCATTATTTAACAAGGTTAAAAAATCAGTTAAAAAAGGATTGAAAAACTCATGAATAGATTTTGGTTTCTACAGAAATCGTCTCATTTAATAATTAATCGTAATCCTATAAGACTTTAAAATAACATTTTACAATAATCGCTCGTATGTATGTTCCATGTGTATAAATTAATAACTCTCAAAAAATAACTTAAGTTATTTTTAACGTACATGTATTATACATTTAACATACATGTATGTATTCCATGCATAGAATTCCGTAAATGTTATAACATTTCCAAATCCCAGATATGAAGACATGTAATGTCATAGGGACATCATACAATTACATAGATTTTAGTATATTTTTGTAACAATCAAATTACAGCACATAAATGTTATAAAGGAATGTTAATCATGAAACACTAGTGAAACGTCCCCACGACGTTTTGAAACATAGTTTGCACAGTGGGATTGCTTGACCCACTAATACTTTTTTTAAGATTTTCAATTTCAAATAACAGTAAATACCATTGTTGATAATTTTGAGTTTTATATTCAATATTAATTGAAATATACTGGTTAGGAAAGAGAAAAATAAATTTTTTAGAAAGATATTAAATATATGCATAATATACGTATAAAATCAATGAAATATGCACTATTTTAGCTAAAATTAACAAAATAAGCATTTTAAATTTTTGATTTTTTAATTTGCTATTATATAATTCGGATTTCTAGCTTGGTCTGCCATAAATTAAGATCATACAGAATAATATGCAATTCATACAACTTCCAAGCCCTAATTATTATGTTATACAATATGCAGTGCACGAGACAGTTAATTAATTTATCTGATTAAATAATTGAAGTTGGAAAACGAATATATTCTGTCGTTAACGGACTTTCAGTTTCTTTCCCTTTGATGAACGTCTCACTGGAGTTGTAGTAAATGATAAAGCTCATTGTTGACATTAAAATTGAATAAAACTCTCACTGTCGATTTTAATAATATCTTCGAATTGAATCTCGTCGCTCGGACGACCCGAGTGGAAATTATTGTTTTTGTGCAAGGTAGTACATTATTTTACATCAATATTGTGTACCAAATGTGGGTTTTTGGGAATCGTTATATTGCGCTGTATCGATAATCAAGACTAGGATTTTACAGCAATAAAAATTACTTGAAATACGCGCTTAAAAAAATCTACATCCGATATATTTATTACGTTTAGAATACAAAAAATATTATATTTATTAAATAGACAGCGATGTACGAAATTAAAAGTTAAACAGTAGTATGAGGATTTTTCTATATCAGTAGTCACAAAACTAATTTTTACGGTTTTAAATTGAATCGCGAGGTTTACGAAAAATAAAAAAAAAAAAGCGCTTCAAGACCGAAATTCCGAATATACGTAATATATACCAGCGGTGGGTAATATCACTCACCAAGGGAGGGTTTTATAGAATTAAGTTAACTGTTTTTTTAAATCTATGTAAAGTTTTAAATTACACAACATGTTCTTGAGTCCCTCATAAATAAGTAATTTTTTTCACATTAGTGATAAATTTTAAATAGTTACATTATTGTTATCAACTTAATCTGAACTTTAATCTGAACCATTTTAAAAATATACTCGTAGTTATACACATATAGTTAACAACAAAAATGAGCTATTTATTTATAAAAATATATATAAAATAGGTAACATATTCATCAATATATATTGATGATATTGACGATTGACGATATTTTATAAAAATTATTAATATATAATATACATCATAGTATATATACTTGGCTTTGTAAAATAGTTCAGTTCCAAGGGGGGGGGGGGTGATAATGCCCCCTTAGCCACCCCCTTAAACTCGCCACTGATATGTACGTAACACACCGAGATTCGTTTGTGCGATTTCGATCGGCAACGGTTCAACGACGGTTACGGTGAACGTTGCAACGAATGCGCACTAGGCACACCACTCTCGGCGTATACGTGATACCATTATTCCGGCGCGGAGCCGATTGCACACGCTCAGCCCTGTGTACAAATAACGTAGTACCGTAACAATAAATGCCGGTCGCGCTCGCGTGAATGCGTTTTACGACCGTGCGGAACGTCTCGTCGACGACGACGACGACGACGTTTACGACGTTTAATATCTTTTTAATATCCATCGCCGTCGCCGGTCGTATAATATTATATTATACACGCGCGTCTCGACGTCTCGGCCGTTACACGCTGCTAATCAGTCTGCCGCCGCCGCCCGTGGTGCATTCGCCGCCGTGCAGTTGCAAGGGCGGACCCGATGCACCTATACACACAGCCGTACAATAAACGTCTATAAACATACATACGTATAAAACGCGCCCGTCAACCGTCGCAGTTTAATGTTTAAAATCATTTCCTCGGGTGCGCAGACATTTTATGGTGAGCGCTGCGATGGTAATATACACGTGCGCGCCTACAGTGACCGTTGTTTTGATATTGCGACTTTGTCACGAAACGGCCGTAAACGGCTCCTACGTCCTCCGGTACACTGTGGCGCACCCCCTCACCCGGACCGCGTTCGCAGCGACCCGCTACGACTCCCTACCACCATCCACGGCTCGACGAGACGCGTTCGTCTGCGGCCTTTTCCCCGGCCGTTCGAATCGGTAGCGACTCGTAGTCAATACTCTGCGGGACACTGAAACCGTTCAACATAAACTCCATACGAACAAGAAAAACCGTTTTATTGGAAAATCAATTGTACTTAATAATATAACACAGCTAATTCAATTTAGCAATCATTTTTTATCTGCGAATTCGTAGATGACAGTGTACAGCGACTAACAACGGCGCGGAAATTATCGTCGCGAACCCAGTTTTAACAGCGTCTATAATACATGGATTTTTCTCTGCGGCCCCCTCTGTCCAACAAGCCAAACCATTACAGTGTTTAGATTGAACCTGTCAGACGTCGGTTTTACTGAAACGGCGACCGTCGTCGAAATTACTAAAATAGTGTTTCCATCGAAATAACTATTTATAAGTTTTATACGTCGTCGTGATCTTAAATTTGTAATAATAAATACAAAAAATGCTGTAACATTATTTTATGTTATTTTCAATAAAAAAATAAAAATATTTCTATACATTTTTAAATAGTTATTATTTGCAAGTAGTCGTTTTTTTTTTTTTTTTTCCTTTTTTTCGTTCTTCGATCCCACGCGGACGTCCAACACGAGTGCACGACACGGGCTGCTTGCATTCGCGTTTTCGGAAGCTGCGAGAGTTTTCCTCGTTGTCCCTCTATCAACGTACAGCCGCATTTGTTTATCGTATTTGTTTACAATCAATCTGGCGATATTTCAGCGGCATACGAATCCGAGTCCCAATATAACCTTTTATAACGAATTGAGTCCAGTGTGGTTTTATAGTATATACTTGTGATTGTCAACCTTTTTGGGTCCACGGCTCCTTTTGATTTTGAAATAAAATATACGGCTCCCATACGATCATTTAAAATAGATTAGATTAGAGGCAAATCATTAAGGTAACCTACCTAATTGTAAATAGTAATCGAAATATGCTGTTTCTCGATATCGTAAACACGGTTATCGACGGCCGATCTGTCTCACACACGCAACATGTAAATATGTATTGATGCGCGGAAATTTCATTTTTAGTTTTTATTGGAAACACGATTCCCCTTATAATAACCGGCGACGCCTCTGGGAGCCGCGACGCACAGGTTGAAAACCACTGGTATACACTAATAGAGTCCAGTGCAATTTTAGACATAATACTAATTGAGTCCATTATTTAATACTGAGTCCTGTTAAATTTTTAAAAAAATAATCATTTTTCTTCCCGTTTTTACAGACTTAAAACTGTAACAAAAAATTCTACAGATATAGTTAAAAATGTTTTTATTTTTTAATATTTTATAATTTAATAATGTTGGAGTATAATATAATATGAATAATTTGTGTATAATTAAATAAATATAGGTAATGATAAAATAACATTTTTATATTGGTAAAATTAATGGGGTAAACATTTTATAAATTCAAATCTAGTTATTATGTTCGATTGTAACAGCTGCATTTGATCTCTAATTTCTCTTTCTTTTGTATCATTTCTTGTATTAATTATATAAACACTTCCAATTTTTATTTAAGTTTTGCATTGTACATTTAACAAAATGTATGGATAGGTTGAATAAAACATATCATTGATTTTCGAATGAAAGGATTCACAACTATTGGTAGTCCTCACTAATGAATATTTAAATTGGGTCCACATTAATAAGGCATATGTGTAACAATAAAATATATTTTAATACTGTGCGGCATAATTTCCGCTGCCAGGACTCTGGACGGTTGATTTTATATTTTACTCAAAATAATCCTAGGACTCAGTTTTTATACTATTTGTTTCCTTACCCCGGACTCAATTAGTATAATATATTATGTCCCGTTTGTATCTGGGACTCAATTAGTGTATAATATTTTTCCGTTCAGGTATAGGGACTAAATTAGTATACAATGGATATTTCTACCATTTAATGGCCAGTACTGTGCCCTAATCGACGCTAGCAGCGCCTGAGGACCTACATGTAGTTGATTATAATGTTCGTAACTAAATATTAATGTTTTCTAACTAGATTGTGATAGTAATAATATCCGATTTCGCTTATCAGCCTGAATTGATAACATATTGTTCAAACGCCCGTCTACTCGTAATATGCCATCCTTGTCGATAAACGAACACAGTAATTTCAATTTGCTTCTACTGTTAACGTTTTGTTTATCAAATAAGTATTTAATTTCTTCGTAAAAATACTGTCCTTGTACCAATTTGATCAGTTCATCAGTTTCGATTTCCACCGTAAAACGATTAATTTTACGTTTATACGTCTTCCAACACATACAATACGCTGTAATACGAAGTAATTTTTTAAGACATGAATAATTATCGATTAAAGTTTTTTAATCATTAAATTATATTCGACCTTTATACTCGAACAACTGACCTTTCACCTTTAAATTCCTGAATTTTTTCTGGTGGTGACGGTGCCTTTTCTCTAGCATTATGCCATAAATCTTCATCTGCCTATAGCTATTGTGGGCCATCCCACCATAATTTATTTTCACTTAACCATTTTGGATTACAACTTTTAGAAAGCACGTCCGCGGTATTGTCACCGGACTTAACGAGTACCCCGGTGTTAGTGAGTTGCGGCCTGATCCCTAAATTAAGTACGAGTTGCGGGTCGTCTTTATTCAACAGCTGTACGAGTTGCGACCCGTATTTATAAAATAGACGTACGAATTGCGGCTACATTTTATTTATTACTTCATATTAGCCTATTAGCGTTACCTAGAAGACACCCCGAGGAGATTGGCTGAGTTGTTTCCCAAAAATTGTTTTTTATTTTTTATTATTATTTATGAAAAAATGGCAACATTTATGGTAATTTATGGTAAAATTAATTTTTTTAGATTATCGGTCGGGCAAAAACTTAAAACTTAATAATTTAACGAAATCAAACTGCTCAATTTCTTTTTGTCCTAGCTTTGTTATCTGATGTCTTATAAATGCTTCGTTTTCACATACATCGTTTTTATTCCATTTTTTCTATATTTGATATACGTTTCTAATTGAATTTTTACTAACACATCAATAAAATTATAGATGTTAGGATAATTAAAGTAGAACGATGACATTAGGTGTGAATGAAAACTTTCACAGCCGTTAGTGGTACGGTTACAGCTAGTAGAAAACTGTGCCCAAATATTTGGAAAACATGGCGTCCGGGGATTTATAGTTTTCGAAAACATAGCCGGTAAATTGTACAACCCGATCATTCGTGAAACAATGACGTTATCAGAATCCAGAAATAGCAAACCAAAAAAAAAAAAAAATTTAAAATGATAACTTTCATCTGTATTTCTGTTATACATTTTCATGAGTCTTAAACTTTAAATTTTCCTCCACCAACTTTTCCCTAAGTTAAATCGACATCCTCTTATTTTTGTATTAGGAAAGACTTTTGCTACAGCACTGTGGATAGCTTGTTGAAAATCTATAACAACTTCAGTAGCAGAGCACGTTAGACCAATGGACATGGAATGATGAATTAACCTCGGGCCGCAATTAACTTAGTGATAAAATATGACCGGACCGCAATTCACCGGTCTTCAACACGTTAATGACATGTCGGACCGCAACTCACCTATAGCCGTGTGCCCATTCTGTTACTGTGGAAAATTGTTACACTTCCCCGACTCTGTGTGCTACAAAAGTTTTTACATTTCGACGCCGGTGAACTGACCCGTGCTAAAACTATTGTAGAGTCGGACCAAAAATAACGTCGACTACAATTTACGCGCAAACTGGGCAGTATTTTATCGACTAAGCGTACTAGTAAGATCACCGCACACAGTTCTAATTTGACCAAAAAAATCACCTTCAGTGGTAATACGTGCGATTAGGCGAACGGCGCGATTTCCGTACTCGTCTGTCACGCGTAAATACATTGCTACCGCGTATGCCTTCGTGGACGCATCCGCGATACCGTGTATTTGAATATTGATTGGCTTGTCAATTCTCGCTACGTACTGTGGTATATGTATTTGTTCTATTTCGGCTAGCTCTTCGTAATACGTGTTTATAATACGTCGCACAACGGCGGTGGTAGTTTTTCGTCCCAACCGATTTTATTTGTCCATATTTGCTGCATAAACATTTTTACCTTTACTACGAATGGCCCTATTAATGACAATGGATCGAATACTGTTACGATTGAAGATAACACTGCGCGTTTCGTAACAACCTCACCATTGTTTCCACTATCGAATTTGTATGTATAGGTATCGTTATTCAGCACCAAGCTATATATTATAACATAATATGTTATTATATTGTATTTGGAACCAGGAATTTTTACACTTGGGAAAATGTTAAAATTACGCCCTATCAAAGACCAATAATCAAGTTTTTTTATCGAGATTTTTTTTCTAATAATAAATTTACAATTATTCTTATGGAGTTTTAACCTAATATCAGTATTTAACAAAGTTAAAAATATCAAACCAGTTGTTAATAATTACAAAAATTACACCCTCTAAAATTTTACGCCCGGGTAAGAACCCCGTCTTCCATCCTCTGGTTCTGCCCCTGGTGCACACCATAGCAATGCGTTAGTGTTGTGGTTCAGCGGTGATGCATGTGGTACCACAGTAAAACTAGATTAGAACATGATACATATGTGCACGCCGCACCACCACTATTTTGGACTGCTTTGGTGCGCTTTTTTCTTGTTATCGCTACCCACCGACATTAAATTTATGAAATATTTGTTGAAATTTTGTTTTATTTTCATATAATCAAATTTTACAAGATCAACAACATTGGTCTTCTACCAGTGACGTATATAGGGGGAGGCCTAGTGGGCTACAGTCCTCCTGAAATTTTTTAAAGAACATAAAAAATTATTTTAAACGTATGTTATATTTTAATGGTGCTTTATGCTTATTTAGAATTTGCGTCCAACTTCAAATTGTTTTGTACATTCTGTAAATTAAATGTAGATAAATACTTACTGTGTCATGTTAGTAATTCTTAGAAAGCATTGGTAACTTAACACTGTCCATAGTAGCCCATCCCGAAAATATTTTCTATATACGCCACTGTCTTCTACTATTACGTCGGGCGATAAGATAGACAAGATGTAGATTAAATACTAGTATACTTAACTATAATAGTTTTCCTAAACTTATATTAATTTGATAATAGACTAACTCGATTCGTATGGACATGTAATATTATTAAAAACTATTATTTTGTAATTTTTTTTATTTTTTTCAGTTCTATACACTATTTTAATTTATTTATAATTATACATTATTACGTTGTTTTATTAATATTTGTACCAAGAATCATTTTTTAATTAACCACATATTTTGTATAATTTTATTTTAGTTTATAACATCAATATAATATAACAGTATTATGAATATCGAGTATATTTTATAAAAAAAAAAAAAAAAAATTAATTAAATCCTCAAATATAATAAAATTTAGAAATTTTTACATACCTATTTAGAAAAACATAAACTCGGCAACGTAACCTACAAAAACGTTCGCAATCGTTCGTTTTTTGGCTAAAAATGAAAATTCTTTGATAAGTTACATTCGTTCGCAATCGTTTGCTACCTCCCCCCGCATATATTTATTTTATTTACATTGTTTTCGTAGGATTTCATACCCTATATATGGTATTTGGTACAGTTTCGATTTACGTCAATAATAACGATAAACAACCCAATTCTGGCGATAATATTATTGTGAGATTATTTTATAGATGAAGTGATATTCGTGATTCGTATTACGCAAGGCTCCGCATAAGCGTGATGCTCGGTGCGACAGCACTGATCGATCACCCCGTCTCCTCACCCATATAGGGCTGGCAATGATTGTGTCATCGAATGATCAGCGATGCCTAATCCTTTCTCCTCGGCGGATCACTTAGGTAAACAATTATCTCTGAGCGGGCTACCAAATATAAAAGCATGAATAATGTTAATATTAATCTAATAATGTAATTTTGTTACACATTGTAGGTGTACAATATACGTGCAGGTACACGCTGAACTTGTTTTTATATATTTTATTGACTGATGAAAAAAATTACAGATATAGGTACCTACGTGCTGTAAGTACACATTATATTTGATATGGTAATAAGGATATTAAAACGTAAGATGTTTACTAGACAAGGTTCTAAAATTAAATTAATAAAAAATCGTATTTTATAATAATTTTACTTTTTTTTTAATGTTTTTTTTTTTTTTTTTTAATGTGCAATAGGCTACATAGAATACCTTTGTAATATTTAATTTGTAAAATTTGATAATAAGCGTTACGAACGATTCGGAATGTCGAATTGAGAATAACATGAATTACGAGTATTATGCACATCCTGGGCTAATATGAACTGGTGAGTGAAGATAATTTTTTTTTATTCGGGTGTGGTGAGGGACACGATCGTTGAACATGAAAGAAGGTATGCATAATCACACGAAAAACTTAAGAAAGACTTTTTAATTAAAAAGAACTTTCTCATAGTATGCCAGTAGATGTTAACAATACATGGTCATATAAAAAATGGTTATTATGTACCACTTTTTTTTATTTATTAACCGGAAAAACTAAAAATTTCATTTATAGTTAAATATTAAAACACTTAAAATATTATTAAATTGCCGACTCAATGTATCGATAAAGCATTGTGACAACTGGGCCTAACTAGAACAACGTGGGGTGGTGTTCCACCCCTACAACCCCCCACTCGCGAAACGGCCCTGACTGCTGCCTATAAATAGTATTTATACTACACAATAAAATTACGAATTCAATTTTTTCCCTCAAAAAAAAAATATTTTTACTTTGTTTATAAATTTATAAGAATATCATAATAACTATAATAATATTATTATTATAGTATTAACTGATAAGTAAAATAAAAAATAAAAATAAATGGCAGTGGAACATTGTCGGTTAGGCTTAATACATTTTTAAAGCATAGTTGCATAGATGCAAGCATAATTATTGTAAATATGATTAATACTTTAGAAAATCTCTATGTAATTTTCTCTGCAAATAATAAGAGGTATGGTAAACAAGGTTTTAATAATTTTTCACCGATTGTGTATGGTTTCCTTGAATTTGCGTTTAATTGTGAGATTATAAATGACGCAGATAGCACTTTTTCATTTGACTCGAATCTTGAATCACTTGTTCCGAGTTTAATTTTTTTTAAATTTTCTGACTTATCCATGAAAAAAATCTGTTGGTCGATCACTTAATTTAGGATGGACAGTTTTTAAATGGCTTGCTGACTTGGCGGGTTTCAACGCATTGTTACTGAGAACTGTGGTACATATTACACATTGAGGTCAAGTTTCACGGTTAGTTTCCATCGCGATATACCAAATTTGATATATGTGTCGTCATATTTTCTTTTCGAAGCCATATTGATAATCTAACACACAAAAAATCAAAAAAAGCACAAACGTTGACTACGAAATACGGGTACGGGGCCACTAACAACAAAAAGACACTGGTGATTAAATTCGTATGATATTCCACTTTGAAGATAACTTGTTAAATTCTGCCGATAAAATCTAATATTAATGTACATTAGGAAAGATATAACATCTTAATATTATAATCTTAGTGCCCAGTGAAAAATCATGATATTTAAGTAACTTAGTCAATTTTACGAATGCACCTTTGGCCAACTCAATCCGGCATTTAACTTAGAAAAACTAGGAAATTGAAATATTTAAAGTAATTTTAAATTTTGGCTAGTATGGCTGGCGAACCACCTCACAATGTCTTGCGGATCACTAGTGGTCCGTGGACCATAAGTTGAAAACCTATGTTTTAGACAAATCAAATATTACTCTTGAAAACATTACAAATTCACTTTCTTTATTTCCACCAGATAGTACAGATTCCAATCTAAAAGATCTAGATTTAGTCCACGCTCAACTAGGGATACTATTTAACATGATACCAACATTTTAAATGATTAATAGAAAAGTCTGAAGAAGTCAAGCATATTTTACCATGCGCTAATTTATTATGTTGTGTGGCTTTAACTTCTCCAGTGATCAGTAGCATCAAATGAGAGGAGATTTAATAAATTAAAATTAGTGAAGATATTTATCAGATCGACAATGAAGGATCACCAATTAATTCCTTAGGAATATTAGGAATAGAAAAAGTTACTGTGGACCAATTGTAAATTAATAAATTAGCATAACAGTGATCAAATATTAAAAGAACGTAGAATAAAAATTTAAGCATTTAACTGTTATTTTTTTAACAAATTAATTTTCAATAAAAAAAAAAAATTGTTTACATTTTATAAATTTATAATATATATTTGTACGTATAATATGTATTAAAATATTTTTATTTTGAATACCTGACTATTATAATTACATTGTATATAACTTGTTTTATAATAAAATCTTTGGTTAAAATGTAGATTTATAATATTGCATTATATACCTACTATATAACGATATATAATATCAAAATAATTAAAAATAATATTTTGTTATTTATAGATAAACTACTATTTTTATTTGATACCAAAGTGAATAATAACTATTTTTGAAATGTATAAAACTAAAAAATATGTTTTAAACAATAAGAAAAAAAAATGATATAAGTAAGTATATTGTACTTATAACATGAAAATATTCAAGCGAAGCCAGAAAATTTTTAGGATCACGAGTTGGCTATTAGTCTACACCCAACCCCACCCAGTTTTTTTTTCGGGACGGCCCTGACAGCAGTGTATATTTATCAAATCTTTATTTAGCTAAACATTAAAATATTTGGATGCTGATTCCACATAACACAAATCTGGTATAGGAATATACAACAAAAATGAATGAAGTATAGTCTATAAAACGAAATATTTGGAAATAAGCAAACTATTGATTAATTGTTATGGATTAGTGTTCTTAGAGCCGGAAAGTGTTTCAAACTTTTTTATTTTTACCCTACTGGAATCTAAATCAGATGAAAATCTAGTTAGTAAATTTGCAGATTATTTAGTCAATATATACGTTGGAGAAGATGTGATGGCCTGTGCATTAGTTGATACGTATTTAACAACCAATGCAGCCAATAAAATCAAAAGACTAGAAAAAATTATAATTATTTAGTTATATCATTAATATTTTTAAATTTTTTTCTAAAAAGTTTAAATTAATTCTTAAAGTTAATGGATCTATGGGTACTACATACTTAAAGTAATCATATTTTTTTAGTCTAAACGGGACAAAAAAAAAAAAAATCATAATTTTCAAAAAAAAAAGGTTTTTCGTTTAATAATTATTAACAAAAGTACGTACCATTATGGTTTTAAGGACCAAAAACTAAATTAATTAATTAAACTCATAAATAAGTAACTCATTTTTATTAAAAACAACTCTTTTTTTGCATAAAAAAAGTGTATATGTAAATAAAACGGTCGACGATGTAATGTAAACGATGCATCGCGATGTACTATAATACTGAAATAATGAACTATGAAAAATAATTTTTTATTAGCTCTGATATTACGGTGTATATATATTATAATACATTAGGTTAATACGTCCGTATTAATATATTTTAAAGCGCAATAGGTTTTTTTAAATTGTATAAGTGCAGATACAGATCTATGAGTACACACAGTTCTGATGTCGTTCAACGTCAATCATGCAATTATACAGTATATATACGTATATATAGCGTATGACGTCATACGCTTACATACCAGTTAAATATTATAGAATCAATTACTCATAAACAAATTAACATTGACTGTCGTTATTTTTTTTACTATTTTCTGAAAACGGGATGTTTTAGTGTCCCGAAGATTCCCCAATGGACAACAGGTCAAAGATATGAAAAACTGTACGTTCGGGTCATCTTATATGTAAGAACTACATAATTTGCTGTCACCTGTTTTAAAAAGAGATAAAATAATAGTATTTTTAAAAAGAACAGGTATTTACCAGAAATGATTGATGTATTGAAAATAATAGAGAGTAATAACAAAAAAAGTTTCACTTGTATTTTTAAAAATTAATTTGTTAAATAATTTGTAAATTATGAATATTTTTTTTGGAGTCCTCCGAAAAAATACTTTGAAAGGTATTCAAGCGTCATACCTAAATCGATATCACTTATTATCGGGTTTTTCATGACGGATATTTCAGAGGAGGGAGCATTATCGTGCTCTAGAATATTCATATGTAGGTACATCATAGAATTAATTTTCATAATTTTAATTCCTTCTTTGCATTTTAAAAATATTTCGGACTGAGTATGTGAAATTCTGGACTATTTGGAAACTAATATTAGTCTATATCAATAAGGTATTTCGATTCATTGGCCAAAATATATGAAAATAATTGTATTTATGTGTATATGTGTACCTATGGAATGAAAATTTTCTTTATTAAAATATTATAAAGATAAAATATAGGTTTTTAAGATTAAAAATAAATGATTATATATTCCCGCTGTTACGGTATACAATTTACTATGCTATGCACAATCACCATAACAATTTCAGATAAATCAATATAGTTTTTTCTAATATGGATTTATTTTTACTATAAGCCTTAAATTTCATTTGGTTTTCTGATATTATTTTTTCGCAATGTTATACTAAAAATTACGTCTTGAATAAAATTTAACAAAATAATAGAACAAAATAAAATAATTATTTTATTGCGGTGTACTCGTTAATTATATCATTCTCTCGAGTCAATACTGCGGAGGAAGCCTCAAGTTTCTTCACTGCTTATTTCACCTATAGTACTTACCCTATGAAAAAATATATAAAAACTTTTTTTTTAGTAATTTGGCTTTTAATAACGATAAAAAAATTGTTTAATTTATTAGAAATCTAAACTAAAATCAATTAGTTCTTCTATTACATCATTCAAAAATGTCTTTAAAATACTTAATATAAACCACCATAGTGCCCGACATCAAACAAGTACACAAGTACACTGTAATTTTTAACCGAGTTAAAAATTCGATTTCTAGAGGTTTTCGACTTACCGAGTGTTTGAATAATCGTAGGAAAATAATTAAATCGAACTAGAGAGAGGTGAAAAATTCTATGTATGTAAAGTGGCGGCTCGTGAGTAAAATAGTTGGTGGTGCACATTTATAACATTCATGTTTAATACTTTATATATAGTAATAATTAATAATTAATTAGGTAGGTACATTAGAAAAATTGAACTTTATTAATAAATATTATTTATGGTATTTATAGTGAATAATGAAAAATAGATCATAATTATTATATTAGCCCCATGCGAACGCGGATCATTCATTTTTAGAGTATATCATTGAATATTAGATTTATATAATTATCTTTAAGATTGTCTATATGTATTGTAAATTTGTTGTGCTTAATTTACTTTATTACTTGTAAAAAGGTTCATGCCCGTATATTCTATAAAATAAAAATAAAATAAAATAAATTAGTCAGATACATTTTTAAAAGATTCTTCTATTCTTCTTTCTTTTTCAGTAAATATATCAATAACCTTTTCATTAAAATTAGGAATATTTTTGATCATAAGTTTTGCAATTGATAACATAGACAATAATAAGTATCAAAAATTAAAAATGTGGGGACTGTCATCTAAGGACCACAATAGTTTGGAACTGATAATAAGTACTAATTAGAGTTGTATAGTAAATAATAATGTACCTATGATATAATAAGGTATAGTGTACAATGTATATAGAAATACTAGATGGACGTTGTTAATTAAAATAGTTCTATACACATAGTTATCGTTTGGGAAACGACCGCCACCCATCACCCAACCAGGGGTGGCTCCAGAGCCTTGGTTAGTGGGGGGGGGGGGTGAGGTATAATTTTACAAAATCTTATAACAAAAAAAAAACAACAATTTTTACAACACAAATTTAAGTCGTCTATTTTTAAAGTTAGCAAAAATATTAATAATATGATCTATTTGATCTAGAATATATACTTTATGATATATATTAATTAAACATAGTGCTGATAGTCTATCTTCAGTCATCCTTGAATGATGCCAGGTTTTTATTCTTCGAAGTGTGGAGAAACTTCTTTCGACCGTCATACCTCTATGGCTCTATCTACAATGTAGATTCTACATACTTGCGTGTTGTATGATAGTCCATGTTATAATATGCCTTTTTTGTTAACAATATAATTTTTTTTATGAATACGATACGGGCTCGGGGGGGCCTCTAGGCCCCCCCTGAAACCGCTGCTGTTGTTTGTACAGTAGTGAGCATAAGTCATCTGTGAACAAATGCCATGACGAATATTTCATTTTTATGCGAGTAGTTTTTATGCGCATGCGCGAACCGATCATATTTTGATTCACTGTACTCAATCTACGTTAATCGAGCTGATGTCGCAGCCGGACGTCGTGTCGCTGTAATCGTAACTCACACAGCTGTACCATAGTCTACAACACCTATGACCTATCACTTATCAACTATCACCTATTATAGTACTCAATAATGTTAAATGAGTATAGATTCTGGTTCAATGAAATTATACAAAAAATATAAGATATATTTAAATAATATATATTAAGTTTATATTTTTCATAGCATAGACAATATTAAATATTTTAAGAGAAAACAACAGAAATTACAATTTGCGTTTTCTGTATATAATATCGAAGTCACGATTTAAGGGAAACAAAATATAATATATTATAAAATATAGTAAAATAATATTATAGTGTCACCAACTTTCACTGTCACTACACGAGTAACCAATTAGTCAATAAAATCATTTTTATTTTTGTCTATAAATAATCTATAAATAATAATCCCTTTCATAAATATTACGTAAAACAATTATTGTTGTAGAGCAATATTTCATAATCTTAAAAAATATGGGTGGTGCACGTGTTCCTGTGCTCCATAGCACGAGCCGCCACTGTGTATATATTACATTTATTTTGGCATTTATCATATGTTATATATTATATGATACATATTATAGAAATCTGTTATTTTATTTTTTTTGGGGGGATAAATTGTTAGCCACAATCTGGTCCAGTGTTATCTAATTTACTAATAGCATTGAAAATGGCATATTTTCCTATTTTGATAAAATTATACGATTAAAGTCTTGATTAGGTAGATAAGGTACCATAAACTACTATAATATTTAATCGCTGTCGATATTAGATTTATAACGAGTATGGCAAATAGATTGCACATAATCTTTTTTTCATATTATATAAACATTATGAGTATATGTATAATCGCGTTTAATGAAATTCTAATATAGAGATTACGGCAAAAAAATTCGAATTCTAGAGTGTGTTTCACCAACAGCCATTTCGAATTATCGAAAGAAGCGGAATACATGTATTTTCTTCTAATTAAAGAGGTTTTTTCAGGGGACTTATCGTTCACTTCGATTTAGGGAGTTTTTCAATGTATCGAGGTTCGAATTATCGAGTGACTACTGTTTATACACACGTTTCGTTGAGACAATTGTGTGTTTTAAAAAATGGACGACGAGTGTGGATGAAATTATATACATCTTAAATAAACATTTAGTGATGGAGTTATAAAAAAAAAAAAAAAAAATAAGCTGATGGTAGTTTTGAAATCGATTTTTATTTAATAGCAGAGCAATACAACATTGTAAATAAACATTAGTTTATTTACAATGTTTTTATTTATAAACATATAAATATTAATAATTACATTTATACATAAAACATAAAATTTATATTAATATATAAACTGTATAGCTTACAATTTGTAGAAAATCATTGATTCATGATAAACGCAGTAGAACAGAAATAAAAACCGTTTTTTAAATATAAGTTTCGGATTACTAATATTAAACACGCAGTGTGTATTCATGTGTACTTCTATAACACTTGTTATGTTGGCTTCAAAAGTGAAAATTTCGCAAAATTCGCAGTTCTGTACTACCCTTTCTAAAATCCACAAACCGTATTTTATTGCTATAGATGTATGAATCACCGTACGCCGGCAGCGGTAACCGATTTTCAATCATTAAAATAACTGAATGAAACATTTAGTCTACTATTCACAATAGTTTTTGACTGAGGAAAATATGAAACACATATAATTATTGCAAACAATCTTATATTTAAGAGTTATTATGTATTACATTTTTAGATTACAAACTGAATTTATATACAGAGTATCCCAGGATGATTCGACAAATGCAATAACTTTTGTTCTATTTATGATTTTCAAATTTTTTTTTTTTTTAATAAACACTACATCCTGTCCTACAGCAAAATTGGATTAAAAGATTTATTTAATTTTTAGAATTCAAATTTGAAAATTTCTAAAAATAATTTCTACAGTTTAAAAAAAAAATTCAAAATAGCCATTTTGTAAACTGGATTTTTAAAAAAACATTTGTGTTTAAAAATCTAATAAAGGTAGTTCCGTTAATTTTCTATGACTTTTTAAATTTTATGAAAAAGTTAACAATATTACATAGTTATAATCTATATTTTTGTATAATAGCTAATTGAAATTTAATTTATTCCAAAATTTTTTTTATCATTGGTAGCTATTATCTTAATATTATTAATTATAAATTGATATTTATCATTATAACTCTAAATAATTAACATCTGTACATAATGTATGAATTATAAATATAATCAGATAACCTTACAAATTTAAATTTGCTAATTCATAATCAAAATAAATTAAAAGTTTTTACGGGTATGATTTTTACTTTTAAGTTTATTGGTATTTATAATATCACTTAAATTACATGGATCACAATTTTTCTGCATTCTAAATTTTTTGGTACATTTGTCATTTATTCTTCTGTAAAATCGCAGAGTTGCAGAGAAAACCTACTCATGCAATTTATAAATGTGTCATTCAAATAGTGTACAGTTCAATTTGAAGAAAATTGTTTATCAAACTCGATGAATAATATTTATAATATGTCATACTGGAAATAAAATTTGAATTTCTTTTTAATAATTTATTGAAAAAATGCAAATTATTAGAAATTACAACTTGTTGATTAAATTTGGGGATGATGTATTTTCGGCTATGGTCGTATACTATTTCGCAAAGTATATGAACTTAAAGTCGAATATAAAAATAGAACAATTCAATAAAAACTCCTAACACATGATAACACTAACTAATACAACTAAAAAGTTCCCTTTCAATATGGACTTATGTGAAGCAATGTTGTTGGTCAATATTTGACTAAATAAATTTTCAAACTAAAAATTTCGATATTTTTTAGAAAATCATACTGAAAAAGATATACCCACCTTAAGAAAAGGCTCTATAGATTAATGTTTTATTGAAATTATGAAAAAGAGAACATATTTTTGATCATATAATTTGGATTTGTATTGATGAAACTACCAATGTTAACATTGGTAGTTTCATCAATACATTTTTTCAATTGAAGTCCGATTTATAGCCAACGTTATCATCGGGACGTTAGAAGGTGAACAACCTGTAAAAATATTTCTTTTAAATACCGAAGAATTAGAAAAAGCTAACCATTCTACGTTTAAAAAGTCCTTTGACAGAAAGCTCTCCGTATTGTAGCTAGATGGCATCAAGCATAATAATGTTTTATTGTTTTCGTTTGGCGCAGCACCGTATATGGTAAAATGTGAACAAGCATTAAATACGTTATACTCTAAAATGATTCATGTTACTTTTGCTGTCCAAGAACCATATAGGGTGACTGAAAATATATACCGTTAATATAATTTTATTGACCACCTTGTTTCCAACATAAAAAAAGATTTAGAAAAGTTTTATCTTGCCTTTTTCTTTTTAAAACAAAAGCATCAAATAAACATTTACCTCCAGAGCCAGTTATAACACGTTGGGGTATACGGACAAACGCAGTTATGTTTTATTGTGAACATTTTGAACTCATTTTTAATATTGTAAATATATTGGATTTAGAGGATGCTTTGAGTATGGTATAAAAAATGCGAAAAAATATTTGACTGAATTTCATATGAAAAATTATTTAGTATACATAAAATCAAATTTCAGTAATCTGTCAAAATCAATTACTATGTTTCAAACGCAACAAGGTATGCCTTTAGTTGACTCAATTGAAACTGTTGACAACATAAGTGTTCAAATAAAACGTCTTACTGGAACACACGAAAAAAATATTTATACAAAGATGGAAAATGTATACAAATATGGGTCTAGATATGCTTAAGAAAATTAAAAACATTCTTGATGGTGAATTAGTTGACATGAACGACTTACCAGAAAACTTGGATATTAATGGTCTGACATATTTCAAATATGCTCTCATCACGTTTTCACGTTAATAAGCGTAGAAACATCATTTTTCCTCATATTAAACTCTTTTAACTGATAATAGAAGATCTTTCTAAGACTAGAACATTAAAAAACTGTTGATTTTACAGTGTAACATATATAAAATTATATTTTAGATTAATTATTTCTTATATACATAATATTTAATGTTGAAATTAATATTTTTTCGGATAAATAGATATGAAAAAAGGCATTGATTAATACAAAAAAAAAACATTACGAAGAATTCAACATTTTGGAATTTATTATAAAAGTTATATAAACTGTGTTAAAATGTACAAATAAAATAAAATATGATTAGTTTTCTTTACTACATATTAATTAAAGTTATACAATATAAGCTAAATGTTTTTTTTTTAATGCTGCATATTCGCTGCATATTCACTGCATATTTGATTGGAAATTTAGACATTTTTACGTGCATGTATGTAAATGTAAATTTTCAAGTTTTTAAGTGCAATAAGTTCCGAGAACTGTTTATAAATAATGAAGTATTCACAAAATAGAAAACCAAATTCTATTAAAAAATTATAGAAAAAGTAAACATCAAAATAAGCAAAACCATAAGTATATTGTCTGAATTTTCTGTATACATTTTTTGACTTTATTTTAGACCTTATTTTGTTAACATATTAATGTATTGTTCTGATAAATATTCAAAGGGCCCTGTTTTTATAGCATTATTTATATGTGCTATACTTAATTTGAACTTAACATTTAGAAATTAAGAAAAAAAACAATATTTTATTTAATACATTTTTTTTATCGCTAAAATATATTATGCTTTAAAAAAGTACTCTGAATAATGTAACCTGTCAGTATCTTAATGCTATTATATTTTTAATTGGTTGTGAATGTAGTCAATTTTGTAAAAAAAAAAAAATAATAATAATAATAACTCTTAGAAATCCAATATTTTTTTACTCTTTTGCTATTGCACAAAACATCATTGACATTAGTGTCAGATACAGGGGAGAAATCTTTAAAAAATTAATTAAAATTTTTAATAATGTGAGATAGATATATAATAGAATAATTATAATAAGAGATAGGGTGGGTCAAAACCCTTAGGACCTTTCCAACTGACATAATTGTGATTTTTTTTTCTGAAAATTGGAAGGAAAACTATAAAAATACTATAAATTTTGTGTAAAATTTAATTTTAAGCTTGCTTACTTTTCTAAACAATAATTATAACAATGTAAAGTTTACAATTTGTCAATTTATACTTGTATTTCTTATTAAATTGTATCAATGTTTATACAACTGTAAAGTAAAATAATTTTTACAACATTTTTTGTTTCATTTTTTCCTTTGTTTTAAATATTTTTTAAAATATTTCTACTATATATTTCTACTATACTAAAATATTGTGATATGCTTAGGGTGTTATATAAAAGTATTATGAACAACTCCTCGGTTATATCATGAAAAGTGCCCTGAAAGGAATCAATCAATACAATCAACATAACTCTAATATTAAACAAATATTATACTAAACAGGTAATTTTTAAGATTTAATAAAATAAAAAAAAATAAATAAGATTTAAAAATAATTAATTTTTAATACTATTGTATAAAAAAAAACAAATTGTTCAAAATTATATTTTCTTAGTACAAAAAAAAAAAAAAAATACAATTGTTATTTTCTTTTTTAATTATTGTTTGCTTCAATATTCATATAAGAAACGAATATAATTATTTTGGCAAATAATCATATACTAATTGTAATGAAAGATTGTTATAAAATTAAACTACAAAAAAAAATAAAATTGCATTATATTATAATGCAACATTATTCAATAAAAACATAGATATTTTTGGTTTGAAGGGTACAAAGAAGCAGGAATTTTACATGCAAAAATTTAAAGACATACGTGTATATGAGCTGTTAGAATAGTACGCTAAATTACACACATTATTTTATTTTTATTTTTGTCTCAATTATTGTTTCAAGCGTAATAATAAAGAACTAATATTTTATCGGGGTTGTCGACTTGTTATGCGATTAAATGCGCCTACACAAAAGACCTTGGAAACGAGCGTACACTAATTCTACCGTTAGACTACGTCTATTCCAACTGTATATTTTAATTATTCAATTAAATTGTATATTATACTAATATTTGTATTATTTTTTCAATATCGTATAAAAAAAAAAAATAAGGGTCCGAACATTCATGACTGTTCCATACATGGAATTATAACTATAAATTGAACTGTGCCCACCGAGATTTTCTCGGTTGCTCTCCGGCTCGAAACGCTTCTGTATATTAGCAATATTCTTGTTTTTCTATGATTGAATTTTTGAAATCTTAGTTTCCATATTAGGCTTTATATTAAATATAATTAAATTGTTTATTAAATCAAATTAATTTGTGACTAAAATGATTGAAATACATGTATATTGTACGAGTGTAAATATAACCAGATATTAAAATCAATTAAAATCGGTAACCCCAATTTCTTTAGTTAATAATCCTTCATCAGATAAAATTATGCCACCCGCTATTTTATTCGATATATTATTGTACATTCATAATGATCAGATTGATATTGAAACTGATACAACTATTTGTTTATTATTTTTAAGAACTCCCAAACAATATTTCGCGACCTCTAGGTTAAAAACCACAGCTCTACGCTGATTATTATCCAAAGAAACCAATATAAAATATATATTATAAAATTTGTTACAATTATAAATATTAATTAAATATTAATCGAATACTTACCTTATTACCTATCTATTTTATAATAACAATACTGATAGCATGTTTTATGTTTGGATTAAATTTTCAATGCACAGAATATTTTAAATCACGTACATGCTTGCATGAAAACATTAAGCGTAATCACTAATTTTATCTTGATAGAACGTACAATAATTGTACAATAATTTTAATTATTAATTTTTCATTTTTAAAAACTTATAAAATTCATAATAAATCAATGGTGAAACTTTAACTAGTTATTTTAAAACCATACTTTTTTTTCAAACGGTAGAATAAAATTTAAATTTTTCAAATTTGTATTCGAAATATCAAATAAATTTTTTAATCCAATTTTGTTGTAGGACAGGGCTAAGTGTTTATTGAAAAAAAAAAAAAAATTAAAAATATTAAATAGAACGAAAGTTATTTCATTTGTTGATTCATCCTGGAACACTCTGTATATATACACTTGTATATCCCAGATTTTGTTTATACTTGTTTGTATCAAAAAATGTAATAAAAACATTGAACTGTAAAGTAGGTTTTATATTTCTATATATTATTATTCCTAGATATATTTTACAACAGTGGTCGGTAACCTGCGGCTCTTTAGGATACTTCTCAACATCGAGATTTTTTTTTTTTAAACATAAAAGTCGTATTTGCGACTAAAAAAATATTGTTAAGACCTGGTGCGGCTCTTTGGATATCAAGGTTTTATATTTGTTTTTTTTTAAAAAAAAAAGAGATCTCTATCTGGAAAAAATTGCCAACCCCTTGTCTTTATGGGTGTTCACACGAGGAGGAAAAGGATATGGAGGATTGTCCTCTCCCCGTAACTTTTTTTTAATGGATTTTATTTTCATGTTCAACTGATGTATTGATGATGTATTGATCAAATAAATGAATATAATGAATAAATATTTTTTGACTATTTATAAATTTCCATACGATTTATACGGTAGATTACAGATTAATATCTTTGTCATTGTTCTTGTTTTATAATCAACTGAGTTCACATGTATAGTGATATAAAAAATATATTAGTCTCATGATACAAGTGATAACATGTTTCCCGTTTTTTTTGTTATTATTATCATTTGTTTTTAGTAATAAATATAATAAGTGTACGATAAGCGTCTATAATGATCTTATTAACGGTTATTCTAATAATATAATAAAATGGTGTAATATTAGGAGTCTAAATGGAGCGGAACGCAGTTCCAGTACACGACAATATTTATTTGAGCGTTCCGGTTCGTAAAAAAAATACGTTTATCGTTCCGGTTCAAACAAATTTTTAGTGAACTTACCATATTTTGGTAAAATTTAAACATTTTGCAGAATTGTTCATTCTAAATTATTTAATAAAGTTTAAACGACCACGATGCATAAGTATATTTATTGCTTATCTATACGATAATCACCGCCCATCGATAGCGTATTTTAGCTTTATTTACACAATACGTATGTGAATTTTAAAAGTTAAAAATAAAAAATTAGATTGTTTGATTTGTAAAATTATAAAAAATTTTGGATTATCTGTTGCTGACATAACTCTTCGATTTTCCAAACCTTGTTCTAGTGTTTAGAATTATTTATAAAATTGTAAAAACTCAAAGGCCTTTTGTTGATTTGCCGAATAAAATAGATAATAGATTAACAATTTTTAAATGGTTGAATATGAGAAAAATTTTACACTCTAATAAAACGTTTGTGGATTAAGGACTCCACATAACATCAGAGATGAAAAAAAATGATTCGCCAAAATATAATTTTAACCAAACCAGTATAAAATAGTGGGTACAACTTATGTAATAAAAAAGGCTTAGTATTTCAGGAAGAGGAAATTATAATTTTGGTGGGTTAAAGCCCCTAATTCTATGATATGTACTAAAAAAAAAAAAGAGTTCCGGTTCAGAAAATTTTCCATTTCGAGCACTGTATAATATAGATACCTTACGTGAACGAACGGGTAACGACGGCGGCTGAATTTTGAGTGTGAGGTTTCAGAAGCCCCCAATCATACTTTAAACCAGACATAACATTATTAGTATATATGATCGGGAAACGAAAACTATCGTTTATTTCGCTTAGTTTCGATATTGTCCCTTATATTTTATTTCAACTGTGCTTGTCCATACTGTTTTATCTTTGTATTATGTAAAGCTTCATGATATTTGACAAAATTAAATAAATATTCATCATTTTTGCTCGTCCAATTCGCTTTTCACTCATGGTTTTAAATTGAAAGTTTTTCGCTATACCCGAAAAACGTCATATAACTAGGGTGACTAGACGTTCCGTTTAAAACGAGATTGTTCCTTTTTTGATCATCGCGTCCCGTTGTCTCAACAAACTTCGAATGGGACGCTTTTTTTCCCGTTTTTAGAAGACTATCCCGTTTTAATCCCGTTATTTCCATATTATTTATTATATCATGTATTTTAATATCGAAACCCTTATATCGATAATAATTACAAAAAAACATTTTAAAAACTTAACTTGTTCACAATTTTATGAATTTCTTTTTAAACACCCGAAATTGTTAAATTCAATAAATTTTTCCGAAAATTACGAGAAAATAGTGGAATGTAAAGAAGAAGGCTTACAAAATTCATAAATAATGGAGATAGTTGATAGTGTATAATTTTCCGGATTCTTGTTAAAACAATTTAAGAGTCATTATATGTAAGAATACAAAATTGTTTAATACTTTAATTGTAATATTAAAAATGAAATTTTTTTATTTGTTTAAAAAATTATAATAGTTTTAAAATGTTACATTGTGTTGTTTGATGAATAATTAAGAGAAAATATTATTTAATAATAATTAAAAGAAAATATTTTATTATTTAGGTTATTTTACTAAAAAAGGGTAAAGTAAAAAGAAAATAATTGTTTATATGACAGAGATTCGGACTTTAACTTTCGAGATTTGTGTGTATATGTCTGAAATATATAAATGAGGTTTTTTTTTGGTGGAGGGAGGGAAATAACAGCTGTCTCGTTTTCTTAATTTTTTAATATGGTCACCCTACGCATAACTGCTCACTACCGTTTTGACGGATGTCATAAAACTAATGACGTCGTTATTTGATGTTCCGATTAAACTCAACGTAAATAAAACGTGAACAAAATAACTGATTTTGATGGATAACTTTCCCGCCGCTACATTACGGCCGCTAGATATCTATCTGTTTTATAACAGCACTGATTTTCTAGGAAATCATACCTTAAAATGTTAATGAGTTGATGTTTGGCTTTGATATCTTGCGATCTGTATTTTATAAAAATGAAACGAAGTAATTCAATTTGTAAATATTTATTTTTCAATTTTTTTTTTTTTTTTTAAATCCTGTTCCTTCGACAATTACTTTAGAGAGTACTTATAAAAAATGATGTTGCAAGCAAAGTAAACAAAAGTAAATGTCCGAGAAGCCTGATGAAAATTGTTGTAGCGGTAGTTATACAATTGACAGTAGAAAATTAACCACCAAGGTTGGGCAAGTTAAGAATTTTCAACTCATTTTAAAATATAACCAATACATTTGTTTATCCATTAATTAAAAAAAAATTACTTATTCTCAGTAGTAATAAAAAAGACAGAGCATTAAGTGCCTGCTCTACTCTTATACCATTCATCAAAGAGATAACTAGAGTTGAAACAACCCGTATTTTTTTAACCATTGAAAAGTTAGATACAAATTCTGAACAGGAGTATTTTTATAAACACAAATGGTATTATCTTATTAGTATAATAGTTCAATATTTGGTATACCAATTTTATGTATTATATCCATAATAAATTTGTATATTTAATCCTACTCATTTTTTGATGAATAATATAAGAACAATTTTCAATAAATACGTACAAAATCTCATTTCAATTATTTTATCAACAATTATTATACATAAACTACACCGTACTAATATTTGCTGCGCAGCAATACTGAATAGGTATATTCTTAGTTACGGTTACATGAGTGACAGAACGCACCGCATAAACAGAGCAGCGGGTAGTCGCAACATGGCCCTTTGACGAATTTCGTGTGACCCGCGTTTACACGTAGTATACATTCTAAAATTCAAAATTAAACGGAGTAAATAATACGAGACACGCATATTCTGGTTTTGGTGTAATGTAGGCTAAGGACTTGTATTCTAAAAAAAAAAAAACCATGCAAATGCGCTTTAAAAAAAGGACCGAATATGCACTACATTTCTTTTATTTTACCGAAAAATCCATATATACTTGGTTTGAGAATCGAATAATAGTAATTAATTGTTAAATACCAATTATAATTATAAATTATCGAGCTGTAATCAATGAATCAACAATTGATACATTTATATATATATATATTTTTTAATCATTACTTATCATTAAAAATGTATGCGGCCCGCAAGTAATATTCAATGTCGCTCTTTGGTCCTTTCAAAAATCCTAGTGGGAACCGCTACTCTAGAGCGTCTGCCCTGAGCGCGTTCAGTGCATTTTTACAGGTGAAAATTTCGTACAATTAATTATATAAACAATTATATTTATATATTATTTTTAGAATTGTTTTAATAGATTAAAATTTGTTGGCCGTCCATAGAGAAGTCTTTATTAATTGATCCCGATGAAGTTTTTGATGTACTGACTCAATAGTCAAAGAAAATCAATATAATTTTGTAAATTTAATATTTTAATTAAAAATATAATACTCTGTTTATTATTGATTATTGTTTTTGTATAAAAAAGGGGTTGTGCGGACATAGCCCTACGGCTTACTTTTTAATAAAGTTTCATATTCCCTCTCACCCCGTTAAAAAATGCCGAGAACGCATACGTCTATCCTACAAGCTAATAAGATATACGTATATACTTTATTATTATTATCATTATGAAAAAAAAAAAAAAAAAATGATATCCTATATTCAATATTTACACAATAATAAATTGGCATTGTTTTATTATTTAAATTAATAATCAGTACGTATTTTATATTTGTTTTTGGATTACTCATACAATATTGTGCGAGTTGATTATAATTTTTTTAATAAACTTATACTCATAAACGTACCGATGTAAAATTAACTCGTACAAACACAATATATTTTTTAAGTACCTACCTACACACATACAATTAATTTTATGGTACTAGAACAACATTTGTTTCATCTCAAAAATGTATTAACTGCTTCCAAAAAAGCGTGCCCGGCGGATAGGTAGGACTGTATTACAAATCCTATGTCCATGTTTATTTTAAACATGTATTACATTGAATTTAAATACAAAAACAATTATAAAATATTTTAAATTACTCATGTAGCTGATGTCACGTAAAGCATATGGTTCTAATTACTGTTTATTCACCAACAGTCGTATGCACACATAAAACGTATTAACTATTATACCTACTATTATATTTTCCAAAGAGCTGAATATTATCATATTTACCAAACTAAATGACGAAATTCTAATTTTTTTGGTTCAAAGCACGTGTTATAATATAAGATTAAAATTTGCAATTGATTAAATAAAATAATAGTAAACGTCCGATTAACAAATTAACTGTTTGCCTAGCCAAGACGTGTAAATGGTTCCTATTAATACATTTTCTAACTTAAGACTTGCATACAATGATTTAAAAAAAAAAATTACATTTTGACTACCAAAAATCTAATTTGATTAAAAAATCAAATATTAAGATTCTAAGATATTTAATTAAAATAAACTTTGGTTTAGCTTAAATACTATAATATTATTATTGTATGATTTATTATAATATTATAATTGTATTATTTTTGTTATTAATAATGTTATTTAAAGTAGTATAAATTGTATACGAATAATCTTACCGATCCCAATTTGTCGAAAATTAAGTTTTTATAAATATAGTGATTTTATAAAATATTTTAATATTTAATCTAATCATCATCTCCTAAATGTTTTATTTTAATAAAGAAATGAAAACATGCGAAATTTGTCATTTGCTGATTAATCTTTTTAATAAGAAAAAATATTAGGAGAATCATTTATATAATTTTCAATATCTTTCAAAAATCTTTGTGTCAATTGTTTGATCCCAGGAGAAACTTAGTGAGAGAACTTTTGATTCGTTTTGACTATTTGAAAGTTTGAAAAAAATGTTTTTATTTTTTTTTTTAAATAAAACAAAAAGTTTTTTGGTTTGTTTAAATAGAAACTGAAATATAAAATGAATAGACAATTGATAGAGAAATGAATAGAAATAAATGATAAATAGTAATGTTTGGCATGGTTTTCACTGAATGACATCGATGACAAACATCAATGTTTTTTTCGAGCAACCGTCGCAACTTCGGGTTAAACCAGTTGACCAGTGCAGTATTTGAAAGTGAATTATGTTAAGCAACTTAGACACGCTTTGGACTTGATGTGTCCATCATATAATTATTGTTGAAAGAATGCTGAGATGGCGTTATTTAACATATATTTTTAATAAATAATCACATTATTGTTGTGATTCACGTTTTATTACTGATGATGATCCATTTAAAACGTGATCGTACTCATCTTGGTTAAGCTGATTTCCACATCTCAACATAATCATTTTATGGTAATCTGAAATTACAAAACACTATATGTGTGACACAATATTTGTACGTACGTATAGTATATTATAATTGATTATTTTTTTTTTTATAAAAATTGATTCCAGTAAAACAAAAGCTATGTGAACATAACGTTCGAAGAATTCAAATAAAGAAAGGGTGGATAAAAAGTATTAAGTACAATCAACTCATTTCCATTCTTTTGATGTAATATTTATTGTCTATAGACGTGTGCAGTGGCGTATCCAGGAGGGGGGCACAGGGGCCATGACCCCCCCCACTTTGGCTGTATTTACTAAATTATATTTTAAAGATTTATATTTATTCGTACTTATACATGAATGCATACTAAAATAATATGCTTATACCAATGAATATTTTGCGGTTTTACCAGTAATCACTATTACCGTTATCACGTTTCATTAACATGGTTCCAGAGTTTCAGATGCCGCCAGTGAGTAGTTACATAGCTGTTTTAGTGACACTGATATAGTTTGACGGTCTCCGTACCACAATTCGTGGTGTAAATAGTGTAATCAGTTTTCACTTATCAATATTCAGAAAATCTACAACCGTATCGTTAAAGTGTATTATTTTAGACTGACGTTAACGTAAAATACGAGTATAGTCACAGTGTAAATTATTGAATTATTCAGTAATAGGTATTTTTTTTTTTTGTATTCAAAACCATAAGTCAAATAGCAACAAGTATGTCTGAAAAAAGATCAACGTTATATTCAATTTTCAACACAAAGAAAAAAAAAGTTGAACAATTTAATAACACGGTAAGAATATAATTTTGTATTATTATAATATATAATTCAATTTTTCAAGTTTTTAGTCTTACTATTTAATTTTATTCATGTTTAGTCCTCAATTATTGGTAATGTAGACGCAGTGACTACGGATAATTTAAAAAATAGCCAAGACGATGTTAGTATTATGATTACAATATGTCAATATTGATTTAATTGTAAATAAAACTAAATAAATATATTTATGTTAATATTTTAGAATAAAGAATTGCATGGTTTTGCCTCAACTACAACTCATATTTTGCATGATATTGCTTCTTGTGTAGTTAATAGATCTTTGAATAGCTTTGAAATAACTGCTTGCTGGAAAAATGCATATATACCGCCACCTTCTTACGATTTTTCTATAAGTATTGAAGGTAAACGGAAACGAAAATTTCAGTATAAATATTTACTATCATTTCCATGGCTTACTTATAGCGTAATTAAACAAGGTGCTTATTGTAAATGGTGTGTAGTTTTTTCGACTACCGGAGGAAATCAGATAAAAAGTAAATAGGTAAATCGAATTAATAATTTTTATAAAGTTATTTAATAGATATATATGTTTTTAGTGTTTAGGTAAATTAGTTAAAGAACTGTTAGTCAAGTATAAGAATATAATTATTGATTTAAAAAATCATAAGAAAAAAGAATATCATCTCAAAAGGCGAATAATTTCATACGTAACACGGAAAGTGGATTTGAAAAATCTGTATATCTATTGTTAAATAAACACAAACAGCAAGTAATTGAATATAATCGTAAACGATTTATTCCAATTGTCAAAACTATTTTTTTTTTGTGCTAAAAATAATTTATCTTTGAGAGGACATCGAGAGTGTGGTTCAATGGCATCAGAAAGTACAAGGAAAAGTTGTTTGTCTGGAGAACAAAGTACCCTACGAGCACTTTTAGCGTTTCACGTAGAGAGTGGTGACAAAGATATTTTATCACATTTTGATACTTCATCCAAGAACTGTACAATGATTAGTTCTGTGATTTAAAATAAAATTATTGATGTGATAGTTAATGTTGTTATAAAAAAATAGTTGAAAAAGTAAAAATGGCCAAATACTATTCGATACTTTGTGATGAAACAACTGATGTTACCACACTAGAACAAATGACAATTTGCATTTGTAATGTCAACGTAACGACTTGAGTTATTCGAGAAGATTTTCTAGGATTTATTGAAATGGTTTCAACTACTTGTACAGTAATTAAAAATACTATCGAACAAAAGCTAGTTTCAATAAGTTTAAGTATGAAAGTATTCGAGGCTAAGGTTACGATGGTGGTAGTAACATGTCTGGACAAATAAATGGTGTCCAAGCTCTTATTTTGAAAGAGCAACCTTTAGCTTTCTACACTCATTGTTTTAACCATTCCCTCAATTTGTGTTTATCCAAAGCATGCAAAGTATTCACAATAAAAATAAAAATGGAATTACTCGTATTTCTACAATTTCAACTTTTTTTTCTGCTTCTATATTACGTGTCAATAAACTTACATCTATAATTGAGTTGAATGATAAAAATAATAAACTCAAGACCTTATGTGAGACTCGTTGGATTGAATGGCATGATGCATTAATTATATTCAAAGAATTGTTTTTGTACATCATAGAAACTTTAGACGACTATGAAAATAATGGTAGTAAATCAGATTTCTCAAGTAAAGCAGTGATGTATGGTAGTGCTATCAGAAAAAGCGATCATGTCGTTTCATTAGAAGTAGTAGTTTTTATTTTTTCCTATACATTAAATTTAAGTCAAGTTTTTCAAAGTAAACAACAAGACTTATCAAAAGCACTAAATGATGTTGTAACTGTACGAGAATCTTTAGAATCTATTCGTAGAGATGTTGATATTAATTTCAAAAATATATTTAGTGAAGTACTTAAGATTGCTTCTAAAATAGACGTCGATATTAAAATACCTCGAGTTGTTGCAAACAAAATAAAAGAGCAAATGTGAACGTTAAAAATCCGGAAGATTATTACTAAATAACTATATTCATTCCATTTCTTGGCCAAATTATATGTGAATCAAGGATACGATTTAATTAAAAGTTAAGAGAAATTATTCCACTTGAAGGGTTAACCCTATCATATTTCAATAAATATGATACCAAAACTATTTTAGAGACTGCAAAAATATACGAAAATGATCTTCCGTTAAATGTAATTGTTACATTACAGGGTGAATTATGTATATAGCAAAATCAATGGAAAAACGATGGACAAAATAGCACAGTGAATAAACCTCAAATCGCTATTGAGACTTTACCTTATTGTATAAATATTGTGCCTAATATTAAATTGTTTTTACAAATATTCACAACTCTTTCTGTTACAACAGCTACGCTAGAACGTACTTTTTCTATCTTAAAACGACTGAAAACATACCGAAGATCAACAATGACTGAAAATAGACTAAATGGATTAGCTCTAGTAAACATAAATAAAAAAGAGGTCATTTCGGAAACTGAAATCATTGAGGATTTGGCAAAAAATGCCCAAAAAAAAATTGCAACTCGTTGATTGGTCAAAATAATTGTATACTATCTACAATTACTTTTATACACTTATAATTTTGTTTGGACTAACCCGTTTTTATTATTAAATTACTATTTATTATTATGTACATATATATTAACTTAATGACTAACTGAAAATATAAATAAATTATTTGCATTAAAAACATTAAATATTTGGTTTATTTATTTTTTATCTTTTTGGTAGTAAGAGGTGTATATGGTAATGTTTTAGACAGCGTGTGCCACCCCCCTCCTAAAAAAAATTCTGGATACGCCACTGGACGTGTGCACTCACCGAAACCAAGTAATGTCTCGTGTTATTGCCTTATTTATTATATATATATATTTAAATATCGCTAAAAAAATAATATTTCTTATTCACGCTCAACACTCAAATTTGATACAATATAACGAAGGTACTTGACATACATTTTAAAAGTATACTGATCGTGTTTACATATTTTTATTTTTTTATGAACTGTAAGTCAAATATAATTGTACAAAGTTCGAACATTTGACAAAGGAATCCTACGTAAGTATTGAGACGAAGCTAAATATACTAATCCAACTGAAGACTATTCTAATATTTCAAAAGTCAACATGCTTTGATGCCTTTGTTTTATCGTTTTCCGTTCCGCTACAATTATTTAGGAATAATATTTTTATTAAATAAAAATGACGTTTGTTTTTTCAACAAGAAAAATATGAATTCTCTATCCGGCATTTGATCGAATCGATAGTTCAAAAAAAACATTAAAGGCACGGTAATAGTCAAATCTCTAATAATTATTTGTAAAATAAGTCAAAAAAATATTTAAAAAAATAAAAATATATAAATTCAGCGGCTGAAATTTGCGGTGATACCACTATATACAGATATATATATATATATTTATATATGTATGTGTGTGTGTGTGTTTATACAGATGAACATCATGTTTCACTCTAGCACGTATAACATAAAAATAGGAATGAAATAAAATTATATTCAAACATAAAAAATTATCACACACAATGCAATTGTTTTCATTTAGACTTGAGTTTTGCTGACAATTTGGGAAAAATTATTTATTTTAATTCCATTGATTTCATCATTTATTTATTTAAGTTGAAACTTGGCGCCTTCAATTATATAAATTATAATGATTATAAGTTATAATTTATAACAATTATTCATAAATTATAATATAAAAACAATAAAACACAAAAAACAAATAATATAATATATTTAAAGCTTTGTATTAATATGTATACGAAAAAAAATTAGTAAGTCCAATTATAATTATAGTTAGTTTATCTGTTAAATTTAACACTATATGGCACAGCCATATTTTTAGTTCTCGAGACTAAACTCATATAGGTAAAATTTTTATTTAACACGACTAATTATTATTTTGTTAAATTCCAATCGTTTATTAAAGTTAAAAGAATTATTTAACCATGTAATTCTAACTAGATAATTTAGTTAATGTTATCATACTTAGTAGTCATTTTAACTACATATTTAGTTGATTTAATTAATTTTTATCAGGAAAAATCACTAAAAAAAAAAAAAATGTTCCAATGCCAATACAACTAAATATGTAGTTCTTCTTATTATATAATTTTATTAAACGTACCATAATATTATAGTCAATCTTGTAAAAAGATAAAGTAGTAAAAATGAAATAAACAAGAACACAGATTATAAATAAAACTTATTTATTATATAATAATATTAATATTTATACACAGTCTATAAAGGGGCATCGCCCGTTACCGCACAAATGCGCAAAATACGCATGGGACAAAACCGCACACAGATTTTAAAATACTAGATATCCCATTGCCGCACACGTATATTTTGGACGATTATCGTCACTTATCGACAATTATCTATAACGACATTATTAAGTTTTATCTGTAAAAGATTGTATTCGCTGTATACAAATTTTTAGTGCGTTTTTAGTCGTCTTTCAATCTTTGAATCATTCCACGTGACATTTATAATAAAATGAATACAATATGTTTAAAATTTTTATTAATAACCGTGGTAATAGTTCTATTCATTTCGACAACTATAACTTTCGTTATTTTAGAACTAATAAAAATTCAGGTGATATTGTTTGGCGGTGTGTGCAAAAAACATGTAATGTAACTATTATCACCAACAATGAAAAAACCGTTTTCATTCACAGTAATATTAAACCAACACGACGAGGACAATGATGAACAAAAAAAATAACTACAAAAAAATCGTACAGCGATTAAACGTAAAGCTATTGAAAATGTACGAGTATATGAAAAGCCAATAAAAATAATTCGTAAAGAATTATCAAGTATTGAAGACTCTCAGGTATGATCATCTAATATAAATGCTCTTCGAAAGTCTATGTATCGAGAACGACGCAAAACTTTACCTACCGTTCCATCATCTATAACCGATGCTATTCAAAAAGTTAAAATTGTTTGTATTAAGAATAAATCTAAAGAAAATTTTGTACATCTACTTGATGAGGATAAAATAATAATTGTAACTTGTAAAACAAATTTATTATTTCTTAATGACAATACGGAAACTTTTAGCCGACGGTACATTCACATATTGCCCAAAACATTTTTTTCAGCAATATACAATACATGATTTAACAAGAGGCCACTACGTTCCGTTAGTATTTGGTTTTTTGCCATCTAAAACATTAAAATTTTATATTCGTATGTGGACAAATTTAAAAAACCTATGTTTACAATTACATTAACAAATACCAATTTAAATCCACAATTATTATTTCTTGATTTTGAAGTCGGAGTTCATACTGCAGCGAGTAATGTATTTAAAAATATCAAAATTAAAGCATGCCAGTTTCATTTATGTCAAGCATGGTATCGAAAAATAAATTCTATTCCAATACTGCATAAAGAGTACAAAGATAAAAATTCAGAGATTAAAAAGTGGCTTAAAATGTTTTTCGGATTACCGTATTTACCGGAAAATTTGATTTCCGATGCTTTTAATGACATTTTATCTGAAGCTCCAAAACTTAAAAAATGCACCGAGTTTGCTAATTATGTACTTGAAAATTATATTGACACTGAACAATTTCCTTCTTCAATGTGGGCTGAAGAACCTAATGCTTCAAAAAGAACGACTAACGGTGCTGAATCATACCACAGTCAACTTCGGTTTGAATTTTATATTCCACATCCATCTGTTTCCAAGTTGTACGTATGAAAACTATTAATTATTAAAATATAGTAATAACTAGTAATTATTATATATTTTTTAGATTGATGTTTTAATAGACCAAAAAGTGATTAAAGAAGCGATAATGCGAAGAATTAAGAAGGGAACTCTGAAGCAATACAGCGGAAATGTGATCGGGAACGAGAAGCTAATTTGGTATATCGGTATTCGCTTTTATTAACAGACTTTAATGAAATATATTGAAAAAACAGGTTTACATTTTAAACCAATATAGGTGTCTACAATAATATTTTTGTTTAAATTATTACATTTTTATTATTATTACTAATACTACTAAAAATGATGACTAAAAATTATTTTTAACTATTTAAATTTTTTTATATAATATTTATGCGGCATCGTACCATTTGTTGTATGCGGAACTAGGCTATACCTTTTTATAAATCTGTGCGGTATCGTACTATTTTTATGTGCGTATTGGGTTATGTATCTTGTGCGGTATTGGGTCATGTTTGTGCAGTAATGGAAAGCGCCGATATAAAGGTACATGAAAAAATTAAATAATTCATTAATATCAATTAAATTGATAGTTTAGTTATTAAAAACAATTAATGAACAAAAAAATACTATTTATTATTTTGGTATAAAATATAAGTTATAAGGCCTAATGCAATGTATAGTATTTTTTATACGATCTAAATTATTAAGTGAGCAACATATTAATTTTGTAGTTAAATTCACATTATAATATTGCAAATCAGTGGTCAAAATGGCTCAAGATAAATGGAGGGATGCTTTATAATTCAGATTTCCTGATATCATCATAACATTCTTCACACTTTGTGTACCTATAATATTTTATTTATTTTTTTTATAGTTCACTTAAGGTATATTATCTTAGTCCGTAGCTCTAAATACGGGTATAATACGGGTTGAGAAATGGCTTATACTAAACAACATAATAAGCCGGGCGCCCGGGCCTGGATGTTAAAAAATAATTATTTTCACCGAAAAAAAAATAATATCTTATATATAAATATAAAAATGATAATAAGTATATCATTTTAAAAAACAAGTCTTAGGAGGAATGCGTTATTTTAAACAAAACAAGTAGAGGGATGAAAATTGTAATCACACATAAGTAGAGGGATGCCATCCCTCCGTATCCTCCCACTTCAAGCAATGTTGCAAATGTTCATAAAAAAAATGAAAATGAAAAATATTGCATATTGCATAATAATTCTCTGAGATGTCCTTTGCAATAAATAATGATAATATTAAGCTAAATATCGGTTAGATATTTGAATCGTTGCTTAAACGTAAAAGTACGGTTATATTGTTGCAGCTATATACGGCACCTTTAAAATTAACCAAAGAAACTCAGTTAAATCAGTTAAATTTTAGCTGTTAAAAAATTAAAATTATGCATTAAAAATTTAGAATAATCATAGATTTTAGTTTTAATGGTTTTATTGAAATATGAACTCCTAGTTTTGTGCTACTAAAAATTGTATTTATACTTACAAAATTCTATATTTTAAATTGAGCTGATGTTTTAAGGCTAATATATGACATGCATTTTTTCTAGAAGTTATACATTTAGCTGTATCTTTGAGTTGTTTATGTTTTGACTCAAACCTCATCGACCAAATTAATGATAGTAGTCCTCATTTATTTTTTACCATGTGATATAATTTAGGTTTCAAATTTGTATTAAAAAATTTCATATATATTTCATGATGTTCGGTAATAAGTGTTGAATAAAGGTATATGCCATCATATTCAATGTTTTTTTCAAAGTGAATACTTATAATTTGTCGAAAATTAATATACAGATTCTAAATTTCTGAATTTAATGGAACTAAATTCCCTTTAATTAAAGCTAAATACTTTGTAAAACATAAAATATCACTTGCAGACATCTTAATTATACTATTTTTTAATAGAGCAGTAGATAAAAGAGCAGGCCTGTTACGAATATCAATAATTCAATGATTCAATTATATTATTTAATGTTTCAATGGTGACATAATTAAAATCGAAAATCATTTTTTTTTAGCATTCCACAAATATCGTATTTACATACACCTTCTAATATATCATCCATAAAATCAATGGCAAAATTTTAGATTACATGATAATAATTTATTTGATTGAAAACACAGAGTTATTTTATTCCAATATCAGTTAAATTATTAACTACAATCTTCTCTTTATAATTAATTTAATTTTTTATAAGTCTATCAACTTGTTTTAATTGATGATGGCATTCTACTTCTGATGATTTGCAAAAACGATAGGGAAATCTCGCTATGAAACTTTAACTAAATCCTAGTATTGAATGTAATCCTAAATTACCCCAAAAATTAAATCTAAAGAAAAATGAATTTTATTAAAAATTTTACATGTCTTGTATTTTGAATTTATCGCATTCTTAGTAATTACATATAAATCAACTATGTGGTTTAATTAGGTTAATACAAAATAAAAATATGTACCTGGGATAGAAGGGGTTTTAAGTTCAAAAAGAAGAGTTGACTCGTCTGGTAAGCCGAATTGCTTAGTATTTTTATTAATGTAATTAATGAACTTGGCTTTAAATTTATCAAATTTATTATATATTAGTTGCTCTTTTTCAGGATATAGGTTCAGGAAATCCAGCTAAAACCAAAATATTAATAAAATAAATCAATAAATATTTATTAAAATCTGTAATACAATTTAGGTGATTACTGGAATTAACTGGCGTTTTACATAATTAAACTGAATTACCCTAATTTCTGAGTAACCAGTCAAAAATATAATATACAATTTAAATCTTACTAATAATTAACCAGTAGGTTTTTTTAAAGCAAGATAAAGTGCAATGGTATTTTCTTTTCTTTTTAATCTATAAATTGAAGTTTCAGCCCAATACTTTTGAAGAACCTGGCTAGATTGGGTTTTATTTTAAGCCATAATATTCAAATTCTGATTAATATTACAAAGAAATATAATTATAAAATATTGTAGGCTCACATTGTTGAAAAAAATATCAGTTTCAAACAAAGTATCTTCTTCTGTAGGATGTGGTAGTATTATTTCATTATCTCCGGATTAATTTTTTTGTTTTACTTGTATTTTTAAATTAAAGTACTTATTATACAAGGTGATTCACCAAGAGTTAAACACTCATTAACTAAAACACTATTCACTTTTTTCAAATTTTTATTTTTTCAAAATGTTAGATCTATGCTATTCTTGAACTATATATTTGTTTAATATTTTTCACCCTTATATTTATTAGGTAAACCACCATAAATTTTTGTTTTTCAAATGGCAACCCATACTAAAAATTTCATAAATTAGTAAGGCATTTTTTCTTATGAATTATTACGTTTAAATTTTCATTTTTCATTAATTCGTTGACGAGATAGAGCTCCTCAAAGTTGTGTGGTTTTGAAAGGTATTTTTTATTTAAATGTATTATACTTAGTCAGTAGCTCAGACCGCAGCAATACTTATCGCCTATAAAAAACTAGAAGTTACAGTATACAAGTAATAAACTTGATACCGTTCGGCAGTGATAAATGATTATTAGTGTACCTACTTCCGACAATGACTTTTATTGTTATACATATTATAAGTTATTATTTTATTGGACTGTTACGTCCTGTCGCATGTAATCCCCACTACATGCCTTCATCATTCACAGATAAATATTTGAAATCTTATACGAATTGATTGAAAATCACTGGTGGGTTTAGGTGGTGCGGTCATGTGTATTCTCATATCAGTGTTGTCATTTCTGACGACATACAATATGTTTATTCTCATATTTATATAGTATATTATTATTAAAACATTTAAAAATTGATTTGCTTAATAAATAATCTCGTTAAATTAGTGTCCATGTGCTTCGCTATAAACTGGCATAAGGAATACTTACATATCACGTAACCATGAAAAACGATATTTGTAATCGTTCACGGAACATTACAAATAACAGCTGATCGAAATGAGTTTATTTTACTCAAAGAGTAATTTATGATTTTTACTTAATCGTAAATCAGTCTAATCAGGCATCACCGTATTGTTCCGTGCCTACTATTTTTGTTCCTGCTATTTTGTAGTGGGGATAAGGGGATTGCACATATGTAGGTATGCGTTATGTCACAAGTGACAGTAATGGTTCAATTACTAATATGATATTACGACAGTAAGTTATTTTAGCGAGTTGGTACAAGGATTATCACCAATATATTGAAGTGGAACAATATCGAATTTATTACTTAAAGCTTCTGGTATTTACCGACTAGATATCACACAAACATCATCCAAAACCAACTTCGAGGAATTAAATCTAGTCAATAGATAAACAGAAAATTAAAATATAAAGGTGAAAAATATTAAACAAATATATAATTCAAGAACAGCATAGATCTAACATTTTGAAAAAAAAAAAAAATTGAAAAAAGTGAATAGTTTTTGAGATAATGAGTGGTTCAGGAAGGAGCAGTCTACAATAGACGCTATTACAAAAGTCTCATAAATTGCAAAGCAAGCAGCAGAGAGACCGTGGCGTGGGAGGAGGCTCTGCGCGATAGTGGCATTAGATGTTGCAAATGTATTTAATTCGTAAAAATTGAAACAGCCCTATGCAGAAAAAGAGGACCAGATTATCTTTTGGAAATCATCCGCAATTACTTGTGCGATCGAGCGCTAGAATTCGGCAAGGATGTTAGACCGTAACATGCGGGGTTCCATAGAGGTCGGTTCTCGGGCCTAACCTTTGCAGATGACGTAGCCGTTGTAGCAACAGGACTTACAACACCTATCATAGAGGAAACTATGAATGCAATCTTAGAGCGAGTAGCGAGTTGGATGGATACAAACGCACTTAAGCTATCTATATAGAAGACGGAAGCTATAATATAAAAGTCTAAAAGAGGGTACGAAAAACCCATTTTCATGATCAGATGAGTTCCGGTACAACTCAAGGAACAAGTGCGATACCTGAGAGTCCAACTAAGTAGAGCCTTAGGATACAAGAAGTACCTGAAAACTGTCGCTACGCAAGCATCCTCTACATCATCAGCCCTATTAAGGTTGATGCAAAATGTAAGCGGTTCAAGACAGCGGAAATAACAGCTGTTAGCGACTGTGGTAAATAGTCAATTGTTATACGCCACTCCAGTTTGGGCGGGCGCTCTAGTTTATAAAACCAACGTATACATAAATCAAATGCTGCAGAGAGCCATTGCATTAAGAGTGGCGTCGGCCTTTAGGAGAGTCTCCACAGCAGCGATAATAGTGGTAGTGGGGCTTATTTTAGTGCACTTACTGGCCAGAGAGAGGCAGAAAATAAATACAAAAAGAACAGAATTTGGTCAAAAAGAAATTAAAGCAACAGAGCGAGAGGAAACCTACAAGATATGGCAGGAGGAGTGGGAAACGGCTGAAACGGGGCGGTGGACACGGAAGCTCATCAAGGAGGTTAAGCAATGATTAACCAGGAAATTTAGTCTAATCGACTATCATGTTGCTGATGGGTTATGGAGATTTTGGTCAGTACTTCCATAGGTTCAAAAAGCGAGAAGATCCAAGGTGCGTAGACTGTCAAGTAGACGTTGACGATTTAGAAAACACAATATTCCGATGCGATTGCTGGTGACGGCAACGAAGGGAGCTTGAAGGGCCGATAGAGGATTTTTCGAGCCGGATAAAATTATCGGTTACGTGATCGAGTCCGAGAGCAACTGGGATTTGGTAAAGAGGTACTGCCATCAAGTGCTTTCAAAGGTTACTATTTAATTAGAAATTAAACAAAATGTGCGCTAAAGGCGAAGCTAAGAGGGACGTGCCCTTTATTCATTGTAGATTATTATCTGTTTGTTTATTGCTAATAAACGATGTGGATACGAGGGGAAGGACTGTCCGCAAAGACGATAACTTCCTCGTAGCGCTACGATTCACCACAAAAAAAAAAAAAAAGGTACATGATGTTATTTTTTGCATTGACTGACATAATAGGGTCATATAAATCAAATCACTTTATATAAAGTATAAACCACTTATATGAAATAAGTTAAACAATAGTGAAAATATTGATTTAAATGTTATTTACCTCACAGTTGTTATCAATACTTAATAACTGATAAATGTTAGCATTTTTTATTGTTTCAGTTTGCTTGATTACATTTTTTTTTTCTATAAACAGTCATTATATTATAATATTTCATAAAAAAAAAAAATGAAAGTAGTCATATACTATAAAATTTAGAGCTATCATTACCAAATATCAATTAAGATACACTTTTTAATTTATCATTAAATGCAATTAATTAAAGGACCTGAAAAAGTGTTAATATGTATGTACTACTTAGCTTTATACAATATTTGACAAAATATAAAAAATTTATTTTACTCAAAGCATGTTCAATATTCATTAAAAAATAAATTTACAAAAAATAATATAAACAGTAGGTATATAATATTTTAATAGATATTTTACTATTTTTATCAGGGTTTCCGAACGGAACGTAAAAAAACGGTTAAAGAGCATTATTGTTGTTCATAAACTAAAATATAATGGATCGAAATCAATTATTGAATTTATTTTATTGGTCTTTCATATAAAATAGCAATATAAACAATTAAGTTCACTGACATTTTTTACGAAAAACGTTATAATCTTAAAAGTTCTTTAAAAAATTGACATGAGGACCGTCATAAGCTATTAAATTTTTTGAAAAATTACTAGAAAAACGTTATAACTTATTAAGTTCTTTTAACAGTTACAAAAAAAACGTAATAACTTATTAAGTTCTTTGAACAATTACACGAAGAACGTTATAACTTATTAAGTTATTTGAACAATTACACAAAGAACGTAATAAGCTAACACGTCCTTCAAACGTTTAACACATAGAACAACACAAATTAAACCGTTTATTAAACTACTAAAATAACGTTATGAATCAAAATTATTTTTTGACTATTTTTAATTTAAAATTATTTGAGAATAATTAGTACTTTAATATCAAAATCTAAAAGTTGAATTACATCTAGTCCTATCTTAACTAATAGCTAAGATAAGGATTACAAATATACCCCAACAGCATAATGTGACTTTGAAAGAACTAAAGAAGCTTCAGCCAAAATAAATCCAATAGCCGATCATTTATTTTTGACAATATAAGATGATATAATAGGTAATAAGTTATAAGTAGTAATAATACAGTATTATAATATATAAATTAATAAGAATAATATAGATTAACTTTTGTCAAATAAATATTTTGATCGTACAACCATTATTTCTTCCAGTAAACTTAGATTCATCCTATTTCTTTGATCATTCATTATAAATTTTAAACTGAAAAAAGACGTTCCACTGTGACCTATTAAACAAAAAAATTAGGTTTAGGTATAATATTATAATGAATATTATATAACATTTCAAATATTTATTTTTATTTGCAACTAAAATATGAGTATGACTTAAAATCAAAGATTATAAAATTGTGTAGGGCAGATCAACGTAACTCATAGTTTTTATTATATAAATAGTTGGCCATTGTTGTAGTTACTAATCTGAGTAATTGGTAATGCTAAAGCAACCAAAGTGCATTCATACATCAATGGATACATTTTTTTAAGTTTTGTCAAAATAACCATAATGTTTTTGTTTTTATCTTCTCTAGAGAGTTGCATATAACATACAATTTCCCTTTGAATGTTCAAAATTACTTGGTCTTGACTAATAACTAAATCACTACTCCAGTTAGCTGTTGCCGTCAAAGTTTAAGTTAAGTTTTTAAGTCATCTAATTCATTGTATTCAATATTATTATTTGAAACACTCGGCTCTTCTCTAATGACAGGATCAATGTTGTATAATTCTGAAGACAAGAGTATCAAATGATTTTAAGCTTCTCTTAGTGTATTTTCATTTAATAAAATATTGACGCAACCATCCAAAAAAATAGCCAACTTGAAACTATCACAGTTAAATAAAGTAGTTTTTCGTCTTTGCATAGCTTTAACAATACTATTTAAAATAAATGAATCTAAAAATTATAAAATACAATTAATTTATAAAATAAAATAACAACTACTTAAATTTTGTAAAAATAATTTAATTAAATAATTAATAATTACTTATTTTTCTTGTGTGTATAAAGCATTTCTTCCAATGAAGTAAACAATCTCTCGGGTATAATTTCTGGGCCTGAAAAACATAACTAGTTATTTTAGTTGGTTCAAGAGCATTTTTTAGGTAATTTGTAGATGTCCAAAAATCACTGTCAACGTTTAACCTTGTTTGATGTCTACCAAACATCTGACAAAAATGTTGACATAATTTTAGACTTTCTAGCATATCATATTTTGATCTCTATCCTGTTATACAATCGATTACAGGCCGTTTTAAAGCCATATTTTTGAGAGTTTCCAAATTTTTTGGTTACCCAACGACTTCATCAATTCCCGTGATTTGTTTATAGTGGATTTTATATTTTAAATACAACTTGTATTGATAATTGTAATGTATAAGCAGCACATTGCATACTTCTCAATACCTCCGATTTTATTGACTGCTGCAACCAAATCGTTGAAGATTTAAGGTAAAGTTTCATGGTTATTTTCATTTTCTTGTTCATTTATTACATTATCGATTTCATCAGAACATTTAGAAACATTCCTACTGTTTTCTTCATTTATGTGAACTTGGTCACTCTCAAAATTATGTTCATTTTTAAAAATGTTTTCATTATAGTCGTAATCTCTATTCATTTCACGAATTAATGAAACAGTTTTCAACATATTCGCTCCATTGTCTGTTGTAAAACAATAAATAAATTTTGGATTTAAACTATACATTTGCAATGTTTTTAAAAGCACACATTTTAAGTTATAAGATGTAGTTTGATAAATTGCTGTCGTAATCAGAATAATATGGGTAATATTAGGTATAATAATATAATATATAATATAGTAATATTAAGTATATATATATATATATAGGTTATAATATTAGGTTCCTAATAATAATTTTACCTAAAAATAAAGAGTGTTATAGCCAATATGGCATTATTGCATGTGTGTTGATCATCTGTTTTTGTATCCATTCTTATCGCGCGTATTGCTGTGCGGTCGACGATAGCAACAGCTATCATAGGTTGACCGCCCATTGGGTTACTTACCGTGATTTTTGTTAATGAATGTTACCATTTTCGTGTGATGCATAGCGGTGCGTTGCGTAACCCACCGACAATGGCTGCGGTGATAAGCTACCGTGAGCGACCGGCTGGGTACGTAAGTACATTGTTATCATCGTACGTAAATGTATCCGTTATTCCACGTTTTCATTATTTATCGGTTATGTTTCAAAAAAGTCAAAGTCATGTTCTCAGTGCTACAAAGTTTCATTAGTTCCCGTGTTTTTTGGTTTAGTGTGGTGGCACTGAGACATTTATCTTAATTTTATAGTGTCCGGCGGCCAGAGCCTTCGTGGTGAATGTCGTCAGTATCGTCTAACTCTCTGTTAAGCCTCAATTACACTGAGCGAGTTTACACGCTAGGCACCGGCGAATTAACTCGCTGCGACTAAAGTCGTTCAATATAATCAGCTTAGTCGCTTACTCGCCGCGTGTTGAATACTCGCTCGCGATTTATGTTAACGGCCGGGCTACTTTAGTCGCTAATCACTGACATTATTACATTCCAACGAGTGAAATCGCTCAATGTAATCGCCCGATAAGTGATGGTAAACTGTTAATTATTTATTTGGCATTAGCTATTGCTAATGCTATTTCAAAATAGCAGTGAAAAATAACAGCTATTGCTATTTCCTTAAAATCACCTAAATGTTATTTTAATGTATGTTGCTAATAGCAGGTATTACCACAGAACATTTAAATACTAATAGGCTGTTACCTGATTATACCTGCTTTTAGCAACATACATTAAAATAACAACATTTAGGTGATTTTAAGAAAATAGCATTAGCAATAGCTGATGCTAAATAAATATTATAAATAAAATTTGATATTAGTAATATCACCATAATGGGTAATAGATCATTTGCTATAATATTGCAAGACTATATAACTATTTATAACTATAGTTAAATTAAATAAAATAGTAATACGCTAATACCACATAATTTCTAAGTTAAATAGTAAATATCTATTTATGAACACTTGAATACTAGGTAGAATACTACCTTAAATCTTAATAGAAATGAAAATCAAATCCAAAACTCATTCCTTGTTCAGTTGTTTTTACTAAACATTACTCTGCAGTTAAATATTAGTAGTGTATTATAATTATATATTAAATATTATAATAATAAATATGAGTTTAAACAGAAAAATAAGCGGTGTTTGGTCACATTTTTCTGTGATTGATGATTCTACTTTTGCTAAATGTGACATTTTAAACAAAAATACTCATTTAAAACTAGTGTCACCAATTTAAAAACGCATCTTGTTAAGGCACATTGGATCCAAATGACTGCAAATCAAGTAAATATTTTAAATTTTATAAATTAACGGGGAGGCATTATAATCTTAATATGATTATTAATTTATATATTTTTCCTTCAAAAAATAAAAAAGAACTGAAAATATTATACCAATTAAACTGATACAAAAATTGAATATTTAATTAATAATAAATATTGTATATTTGTTTTGGAATCAAGAGACTACTTGCACAATATAAAATATAATTACATAGTAAAAACAACAAAAAATGTTGTACTTAATAATAATATTATAATCAACTATCACAATAAAATTAAATGTATTCAATATTAAATAATATAATGAAACATATATCTTATTATACAAGCTAAAAATTCCTAAGAAAATTATATAAAAAAAAATTAATAAAGCAAATTAAAATAAAAACACTACATATAAAATACTATTTAAATAAAATGGGTTGTTTAGTTTTAATCAATAATTTAAAATAAATAAATTTCTATAGACAGTTGAAAATGACCAGTTGATTGATGATCCATCCCCAGCTCCAATTCCTCAAAGTATACTATCAACTTCTACATCGCTATCTATAACACCACAGACAGATATTAATAATCCTGATCAACCTATTACTTGTAAAAGGAAACAGACTGCAATCGCCTCAATTGTGCCCAAAAAAATTATATTTGATATTCAAAAAAAGATTGACGAGGGTCTTCTTAAACTCTTTACTAAAGATTTTCAGCCTTTCAAGGTAGTAGATGATGAAGGTTTTAAAAATTTTGTTAAGCTTTTAAATCCCTCATATAAAATACCCGATCGCTACACAATATCAAAAGTTCAAGTACCTGCGTTGCACCAAAAAAGTGTTAATGAGACAAAGGAACTCATTAACAATGAATAATTAAGTGGTTGTTTAACGACAGATTGTTGGACATCACGAAATAATATTGCATTCATTTCTATAACATTCCATTTTATTGATATTCAATTTGTTTTAAGGTCTGTATTATTAGGATGCTATGAGTTTTCTAAAAGCCATACAGGCCTTAATTTAAGTGACACGATTCAAGAAACATTAGATAAATGGGACATGGATAAAAGTAAAATAATTTTGGCAGTATCAGATAAAGCTAATAATATAAAATTTGCATTGAATTTATTACAAGTAAAGAGTTTAGAATGTTTTGCTTATACACTTAACCTAATTGTCCAAGATGCATTAAAGTTACAATTGTGTTTAACTGACAAAATAAAATGTATTGTTACTCACTTCCGAAAAAGCAGTAGAGCTAATCACAAACTCAATGTGTACCAAACAAGCAATGGATCTAAAGTACCAAAGAAGTTATTGCAAGACATAAGTACACGGTGGAATTCAACATATTGTATGTTAGATCGTTTTGTTGAATTGGAGGATGCGATTAGAGGTACCCTAGGATTATTAGATAACCCTCCTAATGGGCTTACTACTGATGAATGGGCAATTCTTAAAGAGCTAATTCAAGTGCTACGTCCTTTTGAGGAAGCTACTAAAGCGGTTAGTGGCAGCAAGTATATGACCACTTCTATTATTATATTAATTGCTCAAGGGCTTAAAATGTTTGTGAGCAGATGATTAAAAAAATTTTTAAAATAGAAGTAATAAATGTTTTACAAGAGTTACTAAATAACATGAAACATAGCGACAGATGGGGTACGATGGGAAATAGTAAGTTGTTGGTTCGGTGTACATTTCTAGATCCTCGATTGAAAGCGATTACACTATCATCTTCAATGCAGCAGTCAACAAAAAATGATATAATAGAGTTAACTGTTGCAGTTATTTCTCAAAGTCGACTTTCTAATGTTGCCATTTAAAATAATCCTGATTCCATACCAGAACCAGTTGATGAAAACATTGGAAATGATAATATTTTGTCAATCTGGAAAAAAATTGATTCAAAAGTAGCACAGTTGCAACCTACAAGCACAGTTACTTCTAGAGCAATTATTGAAGTACAGCGATGTTTAGAAAACTCAATTATTAATAGAAACAGTGATACTCTTAAGTGGTGGTGTGATAATAAACATAACTATCCTTACCTGAGTCAATTGGCAAGAAAAATGTTATGTGCTCTTGGAACATCCGTGCCGCGCGAAAGAGTATTTTCTAAGGCTGGACTACTCCTAAATGATCGGCGCTGTAATCTAAGCAGTAAAAAAGCAGAAATGTTACTTTTCCTTAACCAAAACACATAATTTATTAGAATTGTATTCTCATTGTTAAAATTATTATTATATTTGTTAATTTTTATTAATATTAATCAGCGGTTCTTAACCATAGAGTCGCGACCCAATTTTGGGTCGCCAATAATTTTAAATGGGTCGGATAAAAATTTAAAACGTTAGTATAATTTTTTTATTTTTAAGTCTTATAAATAATAAATGAAACCTTATGTACGTTGGTTATCATGGAGAAAAATTTTAACGTGATTTTTTGAATTAAGAACTGAAATAGAAGTATTTTTAAGAGAAAAAAATTCACTGTTATCCATCCATTTTCAAGTTATAATTTGGTTGACAAAAGTTGCGTATCTATCAGATATTTTTTCGTTATTAAATGAGTTAAATTTGAGTATGAAAAGGCCATTAACTGATATTTTTACATGTTGTAATAAAGATATTTACTACAGTCAAAACCAAATCAAGAAACAAGCTTGCTGTCGAACCCACGATGCGTATTTCACTTACCAACTCCATAGAAGAACTCTAAATTGATTCATTGGTAAAGCAACATCAAAACCAAGGAAGTCATTAAATTAAAAATTATTTAAAAAACCATACAATATTATTAAAAGAAATGTTTATTTTTAAATATAATGTAATTAATATTATGAATTGTTATGAATACAAGTAATATGAGTAAAAAATGTTATTCAATCAAGAGTACCAAATAGTTATTTTTTATTCCACCATTGAATATTATTTATGAAAAGGTCGCAGGAAAAATTTGGTAAATATCTTGGGTCGCCACTACACAAAGGTTAAGAACCGATGATATTAATCACATTACAGAATTTCAAAATAAAGTACCTACCTTGTGGCTTGTATTATAAATGGTATCATAAAACTATGAAAGCATGGCAGCATGCCGTTCCTTTCCTATCAGCAGCTATCTTATGTTATAATGTTATCACTTATCACTCTTAATATAAAATCTGATGACAATATTCAATATCAAATAGCAACAGCAATAGCAGTTCTTGATTTCTTATGACTATAATCATATGCTATTTACACTGCTACTGCTATTTCTTACCATAACTACTGCTATAGCTGCTACTGCTATTTTTCATATTATATTGAGTGTTCTAACTTCTTATTTAATAGCAGCTATAAAACAGTGTAGGAAACTAGGAAAACATAAAAACCAAAATTCAAAATTTAGCAATCACTGCTATTGTTGACACTGAATAGCAGTCTGCGATTGCTATGGTAAAATAGCAGTGCTATTATAACTGCTACTGCTATTTCTTACCATCAATACTCTCTGTTCGTGTTCGTCGTCGTGTGCACACCAACTGTGTCATTCAAGTGTTCATTCGTTGGTCTACAGCCATTTTCGTCAAACCACGTTTTCTGTGTTTTCGTGTCTTTCATATCGGCTGTCTGGTAAGTGTCGTTCTGCACAATTAGTATTGCCTTAATTTATAGTCACCGTGTTTTAGGATGGTTACTTACCAACAGCTATGGTGGTTTTCACGTGGTTTTCATTCGTATTGTCTTCGTCTGCGCTGTAGACCTTCTATCTTCGTTGGTGACTGTGCTTGGGTGGTCACACGTACTAAGTCTGTGACTTATTTTCATCTATACACTGCTGGTGTGTCGTCGTAGACAATTGTCTATTTACAAGGTTGGTGCGGTCGCGTGGATGCAATCAATTTTTGAGTTAATTTATCAATTTTTGGGTCATTTTTTGTAGTTTTTGTACAATGTGGTGCATTTTTCTCAAATTTTAAAGTTTAGAGTAAGTGTTAAACCCAAGTTTGAAAAAAAAATGAATAATTAATAATTTTATATAATGCTTAAAATGTAAATGTATACTATTGTTTATTAATATTATGATTTATAATTCATAATTTAAATTACTATTACACCCATTTTCACACATATATCTCTAATAAAAAATATTATTTATAATTCAATTTTTTTCACTTACCTACTTAATTAGTTTTTTAGATCATTTTTAAGGTAATTGTTTGAAGTTTTAGGGCATTTTTGTAATTTTTTAGGGAATTTTTATGTGTTTTTTAGGTCATCAACATCTTAACTCTAATAATAACCAACTATTATTAATTAATAAAATCATGTTTATTAAATATTTTTATTTGCAAGCAAAATTAATTAATCATTATATTATTTCTATTTTTTTTTTTTTAATAATTTTATTATTATTACAGCATATAATACTTATAATATAAATATGGCTTTTGTCCTGCAAATTCGTAAATAAAATACAGGTATTATTAAATAAAAAAAAATTAAGTTTTCCGTTTTCATAGGGCCCCTTAAATGAGTGAGGCCCTACGACGGGCATCTACTCCGTCTAACGGGTGATCTGGCACTGTATTTATATTGTTTTCTTTTGTGTATGGATTTTTGTCGTCAATACATTGTTTGCTTATTGCGGACCAATCGGACAACCGAAATATACGTACAAGTAAATTATATGTTATTTTTATGTGTGTGTCACAGTCGTTGTCGTACCGCCGCAAGCCTTAGATATTTTCGTGTTCTCATATATGCATATATGAAATATTAACTTGTAATAATTAATATAGTGAACAGTTTTTATAGTATCTGTATTTGTTTACCTAATTTGTTAAAGTTTCTTACATTATTTAGGTAAAACTACCAAATGGTCTGACTATATTTATTTAGTGGAGCTGATTTTATTTAACCTAACAAAAATATAGTTGGAATAGCTCAATTTATTTGGTAAATATTTTTTTCCGTGGCCAAAGTTAATAAGTATTTCGCACGGTCACAATTAGCTAATACATAATTGCACTTCGAACAATTCATGCTGTGTAAATAAGATGACGAAACGAATAAAACTGAAAATGGTTAGTCTGAATGCAAGTAATTTTAGTGTAGATTAATGTTTGCTTCGAACATGTCACGCTGATTGCATAGACGATGTCACTTTCTGGTTGACACATTTATTGAAACCATCGTATTCATAAAAATAAAAATTAAGTCCCTATTAAATTTGAGCTTTTCGCATCACATTACGTTTTTCTTTGAAAATTGAGAATAATATAATAAAATATATCTTTCATGCGGGTAAATAACGTCGAATCGGTAATAACAAAACGTACAAACGCTGTTTTTGAAACGATATTATTTAAGAAATAGTTATAATAATAACTTATTTATATATAATAATTTATTTTGCATGAAAACTTTCACAACTATTTGTGGTACAATTTGTAGCTGATAACTTATCCCAAATATTTGGAGGAAATAATGTGTCTTGCTCAATATATGTTTTTAAGATATAATAATAAAAAATATATACAGACAATTTAATTTATTAGTTGTATTGTCATTAAATTATCAATAAAACAATTAAATGTCTTTTCTGATTTAAAAAACGCTTAACTGAATACACATTTAAGATAGTAATTTATATCATTATTGGAGCTTTTTATACGCCTTCGATAATCCAAGTTATTAAATTGTTCGCTACTAATTGTGTGCTAAGAGAAATCTGCAACCCTTAATCATAGAATCTGGCCAAACGCACTTTACAATCGTATGAATTGCTACCTCAAAATCGACAACAATTTTGGTAGGCTGAAGTTGAAGTACAATAGCTAAAAAACTTAAAGGTTTTCAGTTAAAGTACAATAACTCACAATATACTAGAAAGCATTAGTGTTTCTACTGTTATATTGGGTAATATCAAAAAAAACATTGGTATATATCATATAATCTATTACAAAGTCCATGAATAGTGAAAAGTTGTAAAAAGTATTTCGGACAACTATTAAACGTCCCATTCGTATACACTCTTGTAATACCACACAAAGCTATCAAACTCGTATCACAGTAGTAAAGTGGTAGTAGTAAAAAAAAAAAAAAAAAACACTTATTTAGAAAACACTTCTTACGTTGTGCATCATCAACCAACATTTTGTGGAAACGACTCCGACTAAAAGCATATTACAATACATTATTCGGTGACAGCTGTCCGAATACGTCATTGTGGGAAAACTTGAATTGGGTAATTACGATAATAGTAATATAAAATACCACCGTAGACCTAATTCAAGTTTTATTAAATAACATTACATCAAAGCCGGGTAAGTTTTTTTTTTTTTTTTGAAAGACGCGAGGAGTGGTTAGTGTTTACCAAAAGTTTCACGTAGTGTACAACACAAAGCATTACATTCGGTGACACTGAATGCAGACGGCGTTTCATTGAGATAATTTAACTTTTTCTTAGCTCGGAAATTGGATTATGTAATGAATTTGTAGTGTTAAAATGGATTCGGATTAAGGAGCAAAAATCTTGGGTGGTGTAAAAATAAATCTTAAACATTATTTAAAAAATTAAATTGCTCTATTTGTTTCGCAACATGTATTGTTCAACACGCTTTGCCGTTGGAATAAGCCGGATAAATGATTGACGGAGAATATAGAATATGAAAATAATTACGTATAAGTGATTTGACCGTTATGTTTGTTGTCTGTTGGGCCTTTGTTTCAATTTAGTGGTCCATCAAAAGACTACGCAGATCGTCTATACAATAAGATATATTATATATTAATTGTAAATGTTTAAAATATATGTACGTTAAGATATGTTGAAGAGATTAAATAAATTAATAAGTATTATTGTAAATTAAAGAAAAAAGTTTTTCTTGCTTTATTGGTCATCACATTTAACACCTCAGATATTGGCTACGGTTTCAACAGGCAAGGATCAGAGAGGTAATATCATTTAATTTATAATATAATAGTTAATGAATAATTGATTTAAAGACATATAATAACCCACAGTTAATTAATGTTCAATTTAATTCATTACATTATAGTAAATTATATTGAGTTCAAAATTTTGAGAATAAAATATTATATTTTAATGATAACATCAAATCAATTTTTCTCGGCTTCTTAGCCATTTCATTCAATACTTTATTTGGCGTGATGACGATATTTCGGTGATAACTCAATAGTTCCAATCCATTGAAACGATCCTGTTTAACAAACAGTTGAATAAAATGAAATCAGAATTAATTTATTGTTAATACATTCATTTATTTTTTATTTTTTATTCAGCCAAAACAATTATAATTAAATAATTACATTAAAATAAATTATATACATACCTCTTTCATACTGTTTCTGAGGTAGGTTTTTATTCTTTTTAAGCTAGAAAAAGATCTTTTTGGCGTTGAAGTAGAAACAGGGAGATAACACAAAAACAACACAAAATTTTTAGTAACATAAATATATTTGGGAATATGATAGGGTCACAACGCCTGATGACATCCAATGCATTAAAAGGCAGCATTTCATCATTGTTTGTTACTAGCCCTTTAAGTTTTTGTTTCCAAATTTATAACTTTTATCAATTATCATTTATCACAATGCACCACGATGTAGATATTATCGATTTTATCTACATTATACAATGCACTTCAAACACTATTATTCACCTGGAGCATAATAATTACTACACTAATATATTAAGTATTTATTCATTTATATATAAAAAAAAAAGTTTAATAAATAAACATTTTAAATTTTAGAATAAACTAGAATTGTTCTACTTTGTTTAAGGAGGGGGTTTTAACCCCTAAATCCCCCCTTAGCTACGGCCCTGCTTCACGTTAAATGAAAATTATTATAAGCCATTCTATCACATCCTATCATATAATAAAATAATGGTATATTTATGTTATGTGCGGTTTTATGTTACATTACCGTGAACCGTACCTGTCTGTAAGCTTAATATAACGTTAGATTATATGTTCTTTATGTTATATTGTTTCAACATGTTATATGACAAAAAAGTGTTTTTAAAAATACATTAAATTTTGTATAAATATATAATATCATTTTGAAATTTCATATTTTAAAATACATTTTTATAATAATGAATTATATACTATATTCAAATAGTATATTTTTTGCGTTTTTCAATAAAATTAGTCATATTTTACCCAATTTTCCTCTCCTGGAATCCTTTTTTCAAAAATGTTTAATAAATAATTATGAAAAACAGCAAAATCTAACTATATTAATATAACACGTGTCTGTAGTACCATCCATTATGCGATAATTCCCAGAATTCAACGAAGTCAACCAAAATGATATGGAAAAATATGAATTATATAAAGAATACTTACTTGAGTATTTTATACAATGCCAAAGCCTTCATTATGTTTACGTTTAATAAGATCGGAAACAAATTATTATACAATACTCAGGAAGGTGTATTTTTAATATGTGACGACAATGATGGTTATTGTTAATTGTGTACAACGTCGGTATAGCATTTAAGTATTTTATATGGAATGTTGTTTAACATAAGCGCGTATTATCATAACGGTTACTAATAAGGAACGATTGAGATGTCTTTAATTTCATAGTATTACAATTTGTACAAAGATACAGCCTTTAAATTATGTTTCTCTAAGTGTCTCATGATAATTGTGCAGAAACGTCATTAGCATCAGTCGAAATTTCAAAAAATAAAATATATAATAATATCTCTTAGTACTTCAATATAATGCAATTTTTTTGTCAAATCAAATAGACGACAAAATATTAAACTGCATTAATTTACCATTCAATTACCTTAAATAAAACTACTCGTATACGCGCCAAGGAAATGTACTGAAGTACGACGATGTTTCTGCAAAAAAACACATTATTATTGAGGATAAACTAACAATCTGTTGAGAATTTGGATATGGCTCCATTAAGTGCACTCATTCAAAATGAAAAAGCAAATTAAAATATATTTGCTCGTCAAATATAATCGACCGTATAGTTTTAAATGTCATTCTTGTACTATAACGAACATACTGTTTTTATATAATTAATAATAATTATGTAGTAATTAAAATTGATTGACAAATAGTAAGTTTTCTATAGTAATATTCGGGTAATACATTTTATACTGAATTAATGATTTGGTGTTCTGTAATATGGTACCTATCCTATAGATCAGTGGTCGCCAACCGGTGGTCCGCGAAAAAATTTAGACGGTCCGCAAAAAAATTTAAACGTTACTTACAGAATCATTTGTCGTTATTTCTTCAAAATATAAAACCCTAGACATGTTATTATGTGGATAATAGATCCATTTTCAGTAAACAATTAAAATAACAAGTTAAATATGATCGAAAAAAAAATTACCTCATCGATTTATTTAACGGTATTTATGTTAAAACCTATTTTAAGCTAAAATTGGTCCATAGAATTTAGAGTATGTATTTAGTGGTCCGTGAGGTCCAAAAGGTTGGCGACCGCTGCTATAGATTGCCTACAGGCACGCAATTGCACCTACCAAACGTTATTTAAAACGTCTAAATAACGAACCTTCAATTTTATTTTCGATCAATTCACAGAACACCGTTAGATGGTTTTAATTATAATTTAAGAACAAACATTTTTGTGATTATTAATTTATGATTATTAATACTGTTGTCGTTTCGTAAGTATCTTCGTTTGTTTTTGTTTTACTTGGAACGTTTAAATATCTGTACATTTACATTGTAAAATACGCATAATTAAATAAGTTTATTTAAGCTTATTGTATTAAAGAAATAAGCTTATTGAGTATTTAAGTTTTTGTAAATAATTTTATTTACTATATTTATGTTATGTATTCATCTGTATCTACATGGTTCTGTGCAAAATATATAATTATAATTTTTAACGAAGTTGAGTTTATACTCATCTATCAGAACCATGACGTACACATTTCAGGACGAAGAAATCAAAGTGAATAGCCAAGATAATTATTTTATTTTTTAAATTATATCAGGATTTGAGACTATGATGATATTTATTTATTTTTTAAATACTCAATTATTTGTTAACGACCATATTTTAACGATGTCGATGAAATAAAATAACCTATATTTTTATAAATATTCACTATACTGTCTAAATGTGTACGGTTATTTTTCTACGTGGCAGAAAGTGGTTACCATGAGAAATTTATAAAAATTATAAACTATAGTATTTTATTAGACGATATTAAAGTAATAAAAAAAAAAAAAAAAAAAAAAGGTAAATGATTGTTATACATTTTACTACGAGAAAATTATTATTTTTTCAACTTAATTATTATTAATTCAATTCGTTATTATGCTTTTAATAAATTAGTAGATTAGACTAGCGAAAATATAGCGTAAAGTAACTAAAATTAAAAAGTTATCATACGAAATAATAGTTTATAAACGTAGAGATGGCCTTATGGAAGGTGGTTATAATATTTTTAAATAATAATGTTTACCTATTATGAGAATAAAGTCGCTACTAAACAAATAGTGGGACATATAAATAAACAAATAGTTTAAATGTAGAAATAAACAAATAAAAGCTTAGCCTGAATTATTGTTCGGTGCAAACCATTTGCGCCCATCACTTTTTTTAAAACGCATTTATGCCCGAAATATTTTTAATAAAAAATGAACTCACCAATTCTCGCAAATAACTCGCAAAATATTGTGAAGATCTCAAGTTAATCCGCGAAAAAGGGTGGGCCAACATCACGTACGTAATTTTATATCTCAAAAACAACATACTAGCATAGAACAACAACAATAATAGTAAGTACGGGCCATGCTATCAAAAGGTCAGTGATGTAAATTATATATACATATTGTATAATATTGTATTATACAGGCGTATTATACTTCATGTATAAAAAAGTAAAATACAAGTGGTATAAAAAAAAAAATCAGTGATAATTGATAAGTGGTAGATAACAGTGCTAAGTGATAACAGTGCTAAGTGATAACAGTAATAAAACGACGGAGTACGGCCTCACAAGTAACATGGTTATTGGTGGGTAGTTGCCGGTTGGCATCGATCATAGAAAAAAATTTATAATGAATAAGTATCATTGTCCATTATAAAGAACTATTCTAGCCATAGACGATAGACTTAAGTTCCATGATTCTAGTCGAAATATTTGTAAATTGTAGTGATACGTGCTATAAGTGTTAAGTCATAAACTCAAGTTATAAGTCATAATCTTAGATAGTAGACCACACTATAATATTATACTAAATTCTATTAATTCTATTTAATTACCTACAGGTTATAAGTTACATTAAATTGAAGTTTCTAAACGTTAGTTACTGTTTCTTTTTACTATGGGTTGACCTAATAATGTCTAATATTATTGATCTTACATCCTTATTACACTCCAGCAGTTATATATTTAACAATTATGTAAACACCATAATATTTTTGTAAAATACTGTATAATACACGTATTATACAATTAAAAAATAAAATACGGTATTTTTACATCTCTGCACATGGTATAAATATATAATTATATAATTTAGCAATAAGCATAAAAATGTTTTAATTGAATCTAAAATTTTACTATGAGCCCGAGCCAAGGGAGCACCTCCCTATGTAAGCCACTGCTATGGTTATTTTCTAAAAAATGATTAGAAATATTTTAATTAACAGCAATTTATTACAATTACATTTAAGCTTATATATACCAGAATTTAAAAAAAAGGGTGGGTAATTTTTCGTGAAGTTTTTAGTTCTATTATTTATATGGTTGATTAAATTATTATAAGTTTTTTAAACAATTTTTAAATTTTAGCGAGGAATGCATTAGTTTTACAGTGATGTTTTATTTGTTTTTCTTGCCCGAGATCAAACTTGTGAGTAGTGTACACATTAAAAGTTTCAAATTGTGTAACTAACAAAGTAGAACATTTCTAATTGGGAATACTTTTTAACATGGAAATCCTACTAAATTAATTCAACATTATACTGAAATGTTCATCTACTATATAATTATTATATATAATATAATTATATATTTTAGGAGTGTATCAAGTTCGGCTATGCGGACAAATATATTAAAAACTAAAATAAAAAACATTGTACCTAATACCAAATGGACTAAACTGACTTCAATGCCCACACAACAGTAAAATATTTTCCAAATATAAAAAAATATTTTCAGAAAAATGATTTAATTGCCAAAATATGTTTAGATCATTGTTAAAAAGTTGCATAAATAATTAGAAAATATTTTAGCAATATTTTTTGTCCAGGAATTTCACATTTTAAAAATAATTTAAAACAAGATTTATAAAATCTTTTCACTAGTCAAATTAAAACAGACTAACTATAAAAACCAAACAAACCACCAACTCGTACTGAACTTGCCAAACACCGTAGAGGTAAAAGTGTGACAATTTTAATATATTATACATAATAATTTTTAAAATAAAATAGTTTAATATTAAGAATACTTCCATAAAACAATTATTCATATTTTCAATTAATTCAACCACACTAGAAGTTTTTGAGTTTTTATAAAAAATTGTAAGCATCAATATAGTTTATTCGAGTCTCGAGAAGCCATATGACTATAAATTTAATCAATGAGTAAGCAGAAAAAAGTTTAGATTAAATACAGTTGAAATCGCATTTAATCCAAATTTTTACATGAATATTTTCAACATAATATTTTTTAAAAGTTGCCCAGTTATTTAGATAAAAATATTTTTATGACAATATCATTTTAATATTTTAATAATATTTTCGAATAAATATTGTTTTATTAACCATAAGAAAATATTTTGAGAATATTATAATTTTCCAAATGCTGTGTGGGTGTGTGAAACTCGATGGATTGAAAACTACGTCGGAATTCAGATATTTGTTGAAAATTTCCAACCGATTGTTGAAAAGTTGAAACTTAGGAAAATTTACAATTAGTTCATGACATGAATATATCATCAAAAGCACTTAAATTTTATTGAGCTATAGTTACTAGTGAATTAAATATACTTACATAAAAGACTCTGTTTTCAATGACACTTCCACAGAGTAACATTTTACAATCAATTAGTTGTGACTTAGCAGAAACTGTACAACATATCGAAATAATACATTTCATGAAATTTTTGAAAAATTTGAACTACTTTTAAAATCCATTGATGACGGAAAAAATATGAAAATTTCTAGAATAATAGCTCGTTAACAAAACCGTGTGAATATTGCTACTAATTATCCGAAAACATATTTTCGTATAGCTATTTCAATAGCATTTTTTGATGAATTTATAAGACAATTGAAAGAACTTCACTAACTTCACTATACATTTTACTTTCCAATAAATGCACTGATTCTGAATGCAAGTACAGCCGCGTACTGAGTCCATTTTCCCTACCGGGAAACTGGATATAATTAGGGCTCACTTAATATAAATACCAATGGAAATGAGTCTTATGTATACTTATCTATAACAATAATCAGGTTATCTACCCATTTCTTATATAAAACTATAAAATAACCATAAATCTAAATAATAAACCAAATCTACATTTTGATTTAAGTTCTATGAAAATAAATATACACACAACAATATTAAAATAATTATTTTTATTTAAGTGATCTTGAATAAATTATAAATTAAATATTAAAACAAAATTTGAATACGTCGTATTAATTATATAATATGAATAGTACTTGTATGTTCTTAAAAATAGTTCAATACAAATAAAATAAAGCTAAATGGAGCCAAAAATGTATAACATTTCATCAATTGAGAACGGCTAGGCCGATTTGGCTCACAATTTTTTAATTGTTCATAATTGCCAGGAGATGGTTTTTACGAAAAAAAAAATGTTGGAAAAGTGCTATTGTTTAATAAATCATAGTTTAATTTAATAATTTTTGACCCAATCGATTACTGAGTAATTGAAAATGAATTATTAAATAAAACTATTAAAAACTATTTAAAACTATTAATTTTATTTTTGATAGTAAATGACGGGTATTGCATAAATATTAAACAAAAAGATCCCGCAACAGATGCCAAAACAAATTAGAATGTTAGTTCGAAAAATTATTATGCATATCGGTTGATGATTAGATGCGATCAGGACAAAGTTATTCTACGATATCATGAGATTTGTCAACAATTCATGGTCAAAATGTATGTAAAGATAGATAGCAAACGATTTCGATACTTGCGATTCAATCAAAAAAAGCTGCGTGCAGAAGATTCTCAGAACAATTGTTAGATATTGGAGATGAAAAAGTTACTACAGATGAAATGGGATGTATAAAATTACCGATCGATTTCTGCACAATCATTTATTCACAAGATGCTCTCGTTGACCACCATATATTTCCCAATGTACACAAACAATACACAAATCATGAGTGGCTGGCAGAAAGAGAAATTTTAGTAGCAAAAAATGTGGACGTCAACAAATTGAATCTCAAAATACAACATTTATTACCAGGAGACTTGGTTTCATACAAATCTATAAATATAGTTTGCGATACTACTGAAGCTGTAAATTATCCAACAAAGTTTTTAAACTCATTGGATTTACCAGGCATGCCACCGCATAATTCACAATTGAAGGTTTGATCTCCGGTTATTTTGCTTCGTAATTTGACCCACCACGGTTGTACAACGGCACGCGATAAGTCGTTAAAAATTAATGAAAAATGCTATCGAAGCCATCATTTTAAATGGCAAATTCAGAGGTGAAAATATATTATTATCGCGAATCCCTATTATACCCACAGATGTGTCAATACTATTTAAATGCCTTTGATTTCCAATTTGATTGGCATTTGCAATGACTCAAGTTAGTTCACACGTTACTTGAATAAGAGGAATTGTTAAAAGAAACTTGTAAACTCCAAAAAACCCATTATACTCTAAAGCAGAAGTGGCGAACCTATGGCATGCTGATCAAATTTTAATGGCACGCACAAAAAATTTAAATTATTATAAATTGTACAAAAAAAAAAAAATATATATACTATTTATAAAATGTTGGTTGTAAGAAATTCAATTAAAAAATTATATATGTTTTAAAAATGACAATATTCCTTATGCTTTCATATTTTTCGTCAATATTAATTTGTGAAAGCTCATTCGTCATAACAAATTTAATTTAATTTAATTACTTGTAAAAAGGAAAGAAATGTTTTGACCAATGAAACAATTGTTGCTTGTGTTTTACTCAAATTTAATAAAAATAATATAATAAATCTGTAATTTTATTTTTATTCTTAGAAAATATAATATACTTTAAACACGTTAGCAATTTTCAAAACTTAAATAGAAAAAATTTGGCAGTTGAACCAAAAAAGATTCGCCACCCCTGTTCTAGAGAATACATATTGAACTCATAAATAACATTTGTTATGTGTAATAAACATGAATAATTAATTAATTTAATTATTAAATATTTTTCTTTTACACATTATATGACTATCATTTTCCTGAGAATATTCAAAATTATCGTTGATAATTATTAGGTAATCCAAGTAATTTATAAATAACTTTATTATAAAAAAATACAGTCAGATTACACCATTACTCGCATATCGCTTTATCATGTTTAGTGTTCTTATTATAATTCATTAGAATTATCAATAACAATTATTTGTTTTCGATGAATATAATATTTATGTTACGGGTAGAGTAAGAAAATCGGGTAATGTACACATCATCCGGGTAATGTGAACATTACCCATGCCCATTGGATAAAGTAAACATATTTGTAAAACATTTATTTTGTAGGTACATCAACCAGGTAATTTTTATATTATCTATCTTTGAGTGGATAAAGTGTTTTCATAAAATAAAATACGACAAATATGAACCGTAGATAATATTAATAAAATACGATAAAATATAAATTGTACCTACATGATGATAAATCGTGTGCATTGATATTGTATATTAATTTTAAAATACATACGGTGCTATTGGTTTTCAAGTTCACTTGTTCGGTTTATTAATGTTTGATCATTTAGTTTTTAAAAAAAAAAACCTTGTCGTCATAAAAATAGAAATTATATGAAAATTATAATAAATAAATTAATGAAAAGAATGGAAATTCGGTAAATTTAAAGGAATCAAAATATTATAACATATTATCTGAAATAAGAAACGTGAATAAAAACAAATAAATCATAATAAAACTTTAATAAATATTTTATAAGTGTCGGTTACAAAAAAATCTTTTTGTGAAATAGCTAATGCACGATTTTTTTCGATGGTCAAAGTTTTAAAAAATGTTTGCGTGAAAATAATCATTTAACAAATATATGTACGATTAAATGTAAATCTGGAGATATTTTGCAACTCAAAATGCCTTAAAGTGTTCCAATAAATAACTTTATTTAATTTTTTAACATTTTTTATTATAAAATAATAACTTAATAATACATATTTTAGGTACTTAATAATTTTTTTTTCGAATTAAACTTATAGCACACTGGATAATGTACACATTATCCATATGAATAAGGAGTACTTTACCCGGGTATTGTGTAAACTACCCATTTTTGAACTTTACCCGTAGCATATACATATTATCATTGATTATAAATACTATTATATTTATAATCAATGATATTATGTATAAGTATAAATTAGTTAAATATGATTAAAACTAGTAGTTATACTAGTTATAGCTAGTAGTTATACGAGTAGTATACTAAAAATTGTATTATCAGTTAATAACCAACGAAATTTATTATTTGTCCTTTATGTAATTTTCTCTTTTCAATTATTCTATTAAAATTGTTAAAAATAATAAAATTACTAAATTTAACTGAAACTACAGGTACTTATTCGGTAAGGGGCTCAGGTCTTAAAATTTTTGAGAGGGCCTACCAGGATGGGCGGTCCTGGTTTGCGCATAAATACCAAAAAGAAAACTAGTTTGCGCACAAAAGTACCTTAAAATAAATAAATATAAGGCACATAATGTCTACTATGACAACTTTAAGCTATTTTAAGAAATGTATTATCTAATGTGGTACGTAAGTATATTTTTCTTCCCACTTTACAGATATATTACAATATAAATATTATAATATTATTATTATATAATTTTTTATATTATTATTATTATTATTATATATTATTATTATTATTATTATTATTATTATTATTATTATTATGAAGTTAAGAAATTTAGAGTTCGTATTATAAACCATTTCCCAAATTAATAGTATAAACTTAAGTTTAATCATTATTTTAAAATTTAGCAATACAAGTTTTAAATGTAAATTTCATTAATAAATATAAGTACTACAATAATGTATTTATACTATAATAATGATTACCACAAACTACCGCTTTTCCCGATTGTTTAACTAATATGATGGCATATACCCTACTTTATAATAAAATATCCACACAAAATTAAAACTTACATAATATTAACAATTTATTATAATTCATTAACTTTAAAGAAGTAACACGTAAGAATGTTATATTATTACGTTTACATAAAAATTATACTTATAAAATAAAACAAACATAAGCACCAAAATAAAATTCGCCAAGGGCTCCATGGAGGATAGTTACGGCACTGGTCGTGGTGCTCATCGTTCTGGTTCCTAGTTTGTCCGTCATCGTGTGTTCGTGTGTTTTTTCTTGTTTGCAGCCGTCTTGTTCACACCACTTTTTTTTTCTTGTAGTATTTGAGTCAAGTTTAGCTGTGCTACCGTAAGGCCAGCATAATATAATTTATAGTATTGTTTAATTATTAGTTTTGCCACTGTAGGGCCAACACACTTACATATTCGTATATTTATTATTGTTTCTATTAGGTATTAAAGTTATTGGGATCAAATTATTTATTTTTATTACACTGGCAAACAAACCAGCCCTATATATTTTTGTAGGGCACTTGCCGCATTAACAGATACTCTATTGGATTTTGCTTATTTTCACTTAAATATTTTTGACTATGACATTATCATGATGCCTTGAGACTGTTATTAAAAACTTTGAACAAAGTACTTTTGACAATAAATTCTTAGTACACAGCAATTAATGTATTTTTATAACACAAAACTTGAACTTATAAGCATCAGACGAAATCGCTTTACGAATGTGTTGTAGATAACAGTAGATACATATATGGTAAGTTAGTTCTATAATGATAAATATATCAAAACCTAGTTTAGTAATAGCTTAAAATATATAGCTTTCACATTTCGTTTCTAAATTTAATAAACCTGATACAATAATTGAAGATAACGTTGTGTGTTTTGTATTCGATCATCTTTATGAATACCAATTAGACGTTTGTTACGAACTTAAAGAGAGAAAATCTAAGATATAACCAGGTGCAACATAAACATACGTGAAGTGTAATGATAACACGTGAGTTCTCGTACATTTAACACATACCTTTGTACCAGGTAAACACGCCCATTAGAGAAAAAACAATTTTTAAATAATCATAATAAATTGACATGTAAACGTCCAGCCCACGTATACTTACACCTACTATGGGTATGAACAAATGCGTGTAAAAAACGAGGTATGCAATATAGTGTTGGAGGAAAAAATGACATATGTAAATTCCTACGCTGGTATAAAAACGAGACGTGCAAGTTTTCGCATTAAAATACAAAATTACATAACGTGTGAATTCCAACATCGGTGCAATATTTTATGTACACTCTGCTGCGGGAGGGCTGTAGGTATGTAGGTAGGTATATAAAATGAATATGTATAAATGTATATTTTACGAAGATATATAAAATAAGTCTACGATTCGGGTATTTTTGCACCGGTAACATAGACATCGTATAAATATGTGCATTGATACTTTAAACATCAATTATATAAGTATACCGAATATGAAAATGTATAATATAAACGTGTTATATGTTACATAAACATATTAAATTATGTTTTTACTATTCAAGATTCTGACTCCGTTGTTACCGCTAGTGATGATCAAAACAAGAACAAAACCAAGACTTTCAAACTCTTGCAAGAATCTTGCTATTTTCACAAAATATAAAAAAAAAACTATATATCTACCTTTTAAAACTGTATAGGATTTTTGCTATGACTTCTATGGTGAAACTTAAGTCTAATATATTATATAGTATATTAATAATATAAAACAATCAAACAATTTAATTTTTATTATAGGTATTCGTTTAAAACTATGCATTTTAAAATATTATGTTTATAATATTTTACTTTTACCTATTTATATTTGATGAATCAATTTACCAACATAATTAACTTTGTAAGTTCCTATTAAATCTTTTAATTCATTCACACTCTCGTTTTGGTTCACTATATCTTTAATGTCACTCATTTTAAAGGTATAGTAACAACTACTAACAAGTCATATTACCAACAGACTACAAGTTTACGACAGAAATGAAATGATATGATGTATAAGACACTAGTTTAAGTACACAATGTATAGTAGGTACAGAAAAATCACACAAGCTACGAACGAAAATAAGAACGTACTTCCAATCAAAATGATATCTAACATAGTCCGTAATGACTTCCAGCAATTATTAGTATATTCGATTCAAAGTAGAGGTGTATTATGGTCATAAATTATTCTATAAGCAAGACAACTTTCGACGATTTCATCGATTTTGAGGAAAAAAATAATTTTTCAGTAATTACTGAGTATGAAACAACTATGTGATGTTATTTTGTAATATTAATTCCAATTATTTCTAATCATTTTTTCAATAATTCGTCATTTTCTCGAATACTGATCAAATTTAATAACAATAAAAATAATTTCTTATTATTTTCGTTATAAATTATCAGTTAATGAAATCTAGATAACTAATGTGTTTTCGGAGGAAAACAAAAAATTTGCAAGACTGCAAGAGTCTTGCAGTGATGGTCTTGTTTTGGTTTTAGTCTTGCAGCTTCGGTATTGATTTGATTTTGTTCTTATAAGTCTAATCTTGGTCTTACCCTTGCTAGACCAGTACCGTCTTGGTCTTGGTCTTGTAGTAAGTCTTGCGAGACCGGAATACCAAGACCAATTTTGATCATCACTGGTCACCGCTATCGCATTTGCAATACGCCTTCAATTTTGCTTTCAAGTTCTCGGGAACAATAGAAAAATGCTCGTATTACACAAATTTTATTTTTTATACATTAATCTCACGAGGGATTTTTTGTCTCTCTCGACACTTTGCCGCTCTCATGAAGGATGGTGTATTATTTATTTCGCGTTTAAATGAAACAACGTTTACATAATATGATAGTACACTCAATACTCGTGAAAACTTATCAAAGCGTCGCGTTTTTAATATTATTTATAATAATAATAACTGTATGCAGTGTGTTGCGTACGTAACAAAATTAATAATGCGACGGATTCACTTCAAGACACAGAACAACATATAGAAAGATAATAATAACATAGGTGCTGGGCCCTTTGTATTACATAATTAACACACGTATATAATGATAAAATATTAAAAATTTACATAAATGATTGTTTGTGCGTGTGCGCGTGCGTATTTTTGCTTAATTGAATAATAAAATAAACAATAAAAACACACATAATAAAAAATAAATTATTACCTCAACCACCAATGATTATTTATAAATACTATTACTTGCAGGATAATCCAGAAAATGTTGAGTTTAATTGATCATCAGTGCAACAACAGCAATAATAATTACAATGATACAACACCATTGTGCCAAACCGCATGTCGTAATTAATATGAATAACTTTGATGTGTACATTTTCATTGAGTGCAAGACTTACTACGTAGAGACACGACTGTAGTCATACAGAAAAACGGGGATAGGGAAAATGTACTCTATGAATAGGAATTTCGATCATATCGGTGGATATAGGAGAACCGATATCGGTGAGTATAGGAGTAGGCGGGATAGAAGCTGATGGAAAGGGTAGTTAAATTCTAGGGTGAACTTCGAGAAAAAAACGTTAAGAAATCAAGAATATTACGGCTCGTAGTGTAGATGTCGTGAGATTGTGGAATTTAAAGTTTGTAGGCAGTACAACGCAAAAATCATGACGAATCCTTTTGAGCACTGGTACAATGTACAAATCCTAGTATGTTTTAAAATATTTTGGAGATCGGTTAGGTAAAACATAACCATTTGTTACGATTATATTGCGATTTTTAAAATGTTGAACACACCAATTATATCATTTTTTCAATAAAAATATGTTCATATTTTGAAATATTAGTAACTAAAGTTTTATATTTATACATATTCTATTATCATGTTAACAGAGCAAATGTAACATTTGAAATTCTACGGTTGAAGGTGTCTAATGCAAGTAGACAATTCGGAAACGAATTCGATACTGTCAGTTGGTAATGACAATTGATTTTACGAAAGTACAAAATGGTGCAGTGTTCGGAACCGGATGAAAATTTCGTTTTGGTAAGGTTGCAACCTAACCGCAATCATGACCGAGATGTATACTCGTAATATATTATTATTTGTAGGGACCAAATACATTTCAGAATGTATTCATAACAGAACGTGATAAGACTTTGTAGCGGGCGTGACAGTTTTCAACACTACTCTTTTGTTGTGAAAAATCGGCTGCAAATATGGTAAAAGTATTACCGCGTTTTAATTTTATTTTTCGTACAAATTACGACCATCGTAAATGGTGGTATTTTATCATATTATTATTATTATTATTATTATTGTAACATGCGCATCTAGTAGACGATTCGCTTAAAGTTCATCGCAATTATCATAGATATATATATGTATTCATGTATTCACTATATTTGAAACACCACGGAATTTACCAACAATAAAGTTTTGGGTACGTCCGTAGGACCGACAACCGAGGACGATTTCGAAGAGATGTTTTTTTTTGTTTAAGAAATTTTTTTCATCTCAATGATACCGCCGATGGGTAAACGTTTAATAAATAAATTTTTACATTACAATGATCTGCTTCTGAACAGGGACATTTTTTTGACAGACGTGAATTTATAAAACCAAAAACATGAAAGTATCAAGCGATTTTCAACATAATAATTGTCAACTGAATTCATTATTCTATATGTAATAGATTTAATGCTACACGTTAACTGGTATTACTTACCATGCCGCTCTCATGTGTATATAGAATGTATGTATATATATAATGTAATGTATATAAAATATACACCAACGCAATTGACGTAAACAATGAAACAAATTCATCTGTTGTTCGAAAAATAGCAAAATGTTTACGATACTGGTAAAATTGAATTTTAAAAATAACATTTAAATCACCTGCGAGTGGTCATCTCCGTTATAACGGTGGACATAAATATGAGTGAGGGTTAGTTTAAAACATTAATCATTTGCCGAGGAACAACCAATAAAATGTCTTTATTAAGCGTGATAAAATTTCACATTAGTATATTGATATGGAATTGCAAATTAGTACTGAGTAGAATAATAAAACGCCACATAATGTTTCAGAAACCGAAAGTTTAAAACGTCCATCAAATACATATCCATCCGTTCAAATGCATTTTTCGTTTTCAGCTTTAAGTCCAGAAAACTATGTCACTCACCGGGAGGGTTAGTAATTTTACAGAGTTCTTTATTACATTTATGTATAATTGAACACTGAACAGAAAATAATAAAAAAAAGTCGGTGATCGATTGGCACGCTACTTCTGCGTGTGTTAACTGCTAAACCCAAAATGTAGAGCATCTTTTTGTTTTTCATAACTATAAGATAGTTATAGTCACTGACCATAGCGCTTGACAGACGATTTATAGTAAGTACACCGCATGCATATTAAATGATATAGTATTTGTTCAAAAAAATGTCGAAAAGAAAAAAAAAGGGAGATTTTTGAACATAGAATGGCAATATCCGATAAATGTTTTAATTCTACGCGAGCGTTTATAAGAAAGCATTGGGTAGGCGATTTTTTAAATTTATATTATTCTGTAAGTAATTACATGATTTACACATAATTTTCAAATGTTTAAAAAAAGTTTTGATTAAAGACTTCTCATATGATTAACATTAGGTATGTTGAAAAAAAAAAGTAATGATTGAAGACTTCTCATTAAGTTCATAATAGGTATGTTGGAAAAAAAATTTTCATCAGTTATCTTCAAAAATAGTTTGAATAATTTAAATATTCGAATAGTTCAATACTATCGAAACTATTGAAAAGTTCGGTATTTTCTTGATTATGAAAGAGTTAAAAAAATTATCGAATAATTCGATAGCGACTAAAATTGTTAATGTTTATGTAAGTCAACATACCAGTTTAACAGAATTTATTTATTTTGTTAAAGCATTTTTGAGTACATTCATTTGGTCATCAAATAATTTAATCAAAATATTCAATCGATCAGAAGATTCTAATATTTTTTACCCTCCTTCATTATCTTTAAAATATAGCATTATACCACATATATCTATATTATACTAGATGCCTATAGCACTCCTAGGATCTAACTTAGCATTCCAATTAAATAATTAATAATTGAAAAACTGTATGAAAAAATAGTGTTTTACTTATTTCATATAGTTATTTTTATTTGATGATTTTATCATAAATATGAATCGTTCATGACTATTAGTTAATTTCATCGTCAGAATTACTTGAAAAATATTTCACTAGTCATCCCAAGATAATACCAGTATAAATTTTATATGTTGTATATTGTATAATATTTTTTTAATTTGTATATTTCTTAGTGCTGTATGACCTAAATAAAATAATGTAATGAAATAAAAAGGTACCTATGTTACAATTTATGCTTGTTAATATTTATAAATTATAATATTAGTGTATGTTTTGTTATGATACATTTAACGATTAAATTGAGATAAGGTACTTGGAGGGAGGGAGTGTTGGCGTAGCTCCTCACGGGTTAGTGCGAGCTATGTAATTTCAGCACCCCCAATATTTGGGGTCTAGTTGCGCCTATGATAATATATAATATTATTATGTTATTTTCATAGGTGAAACTAGACACTTTTATTAGGTCAGGCCAAATGAAAATATAAAAAGTATTATTACGTAAAATGAACTATTATTTCTTATAATATAATTATAAAAATAAACGTCAAATGTCTAAATTAAACAATAACTAATAAAACCGATTATTCGAATACATAGAACAGACTTAGTATGTTCTATTATAATCCTTATTTGTACTAATTGTACCTATATACTATATTATAGGTATTATAGTATTATATGAAACATACAAATGCAGTTGTGGATAGGTATATATATTTTTTTACCGGGAAAGAATTGGAAGGGCCTAAATAGCCTAAGCCCCATAAAAAATAAGCCGCTCGCAATATATTATATTAAATTATAATATATAATAATTTACAAATTGCTCATAGTACTTGTAATTACTAGTTAATTAGTTATTAGTTAATTAGTATTAGTTATTTAGAGTTTTTAATGTTGAAAATCATATTGAATAGGTATATATAACAGTATACTAATTTAAATTAATACAGTAGTAACTTTTTTAATGCTTCACTATTTAAAGCAACTTTATCGATTATGGTAGCAGGGCAAATAGAAGTTAAAATTTCTTTTTCAACATTCATGAGGATGAAACTTTCTAAATGGTCTTGAGTGATAGAGTTTCTCAAATAATTTTTAACATATTTTAATTTTGAAAAACTACGCTCATAACCTACTTGTGTTACTGAAAATGTTAAAAGCAGTAAGATAAATACAGAGCCGGATAAGCATTAGTGTACAAATTATAGTTCATTAAAATACTAAAACAACAAACAACACAACACTTGACAGGTCTAATAGTATTATCTGCTTGGTGAGTACAAAATTCTTCTGGCTCATTTTCTACAATTAAAACAAAAAGAAAAATTAATATTAAGTTAAATTGAAAACATGCTATAGATCACAACATGCTATAATATAAATTAATAATTATTTAAAGACAATATGGATAGGTACATACTAGTACTATTATCTGATTCATTTTCACTATCTTCAAAACTTCTATTTTGTGAGTTATATACATTTTTACAATTTATTTTAAGTTTATCCCATTTTGAAATGAAGTCTATGTACTCTAGACGAAGTTGTTGATAAGTTAAATCACTTTTAAATGGTAAAATTTTTGTAAAAATACTTTTCAATGCATTTTCTGGCAAATTGTCTTCAGTAAAAAAATTATTTGGGTCAAGGCAATTGAAATCAGCATACAAGCCCTTATGTTTTTCAAATCGTAACTCAATACTCTGAATAACTAAGTCAAATATAACATTGCAAACATTAACTTCAAATAACTTTAATGGATTCATAGCTTGATCATCTGCAGATTCATATGTAAATTGTTTAGTCTTTTTTCTTAGTTGAGTAATTGGTAAACTATCACTAATTTGAATACTAGTATTTTCTATTTTATCTAGTTTATTATTTGCCCATATAACAAAATTATCAGCAGTCTGTTTTATAGTAGTAAAATCACGATTCATTCATTTTAAATTATCAAGAGTTTGGGTAACCATTTGAAAAGCACATATAAAATTAACACCATATCCTTGAAGATATTTAGAAAGAGGAGTAGTTATATTGAAAATTCTTAAATATATTTGGGCCGTAAGGATGGTTTTATATTTACTAAGTCCTTCGATAAAACCAATGGCTTTTAAGCGTGCTTTAGGCTTAATATTTGAGTTTTTACAAATTTCCTCTAATGAAGTGACTAGTTCAACAAATAAGCTGTTATCAAAATTATTAAAATATCCAAAAACTTTGGTCAAAGGCGAATTCTTAGACCACCATCTTGTTTCACCAATAGAACAAATTCTTTATATATATTTTATGTATAATCTAAACTATGTCCTAGACAGTAAACATCTAGCGCAGTATAAGCAGTGCCGCGGCACGTGTGGTGAAGGTGATACGGCGACTTTGTAATTCAAGCTTATAAAAATAGATTGGTTTGTCCACTGTATATGATAGGCGTGGGATGAACGAACAAAATATGTATTTTTTCGTATCAAGCTATCAGCTAGCATCCGCAGTTTTTTCAAATAAAATCGTTTTTTATTTATTTTATATTTATAACTTCAACCTTCATCATACTTACTTATTATAATATCTTTTAAATATTTGTAAATAAGTACGTACATTCTTATATTATAATAAAAATAAATAAATCTTGATAGTGATTAAAATTTACAAATATATCTTCAATTAAGTACAGAAATCGGTGAAAGGGCTAAGGGCCCCCATATATAAATATGGGGTGGGGCCTACCGGGAAAATCCCGAATTCCCGTTGGGCCTATCCGCCACTGTACAAATGTATAAATATATTATTTATAATGATTAAATAATTATTAAAATATATAATATATACATATTTTTCGTTAGTATTAGGTCAGACTATGGACCCGTAGTTTTGCATATAGTTACTTTATTATATTAATCAATTTAACTTTTTATATTTACAATATAAAAAATAAATAATGAATTTTTTAGTTGGGAATTTTTGTCATAATTTTATTTTGAGATACAAGGTATTTTTTACTTATTATAAAATGTAATTACCTGGTTAATTATCAACTTTATATTGAACTATAATATACAATATTTAAATTAATATGAAAATTAAGTTAAATGTATCATTTAAATAATAATATATGATCAACGACGCATTACATAAGGATCTACAAATTCCAACAGTCAACGAATTAGCAACTCGTCACTATAAAAAGTTTCACTCCAAACTGCATTTAAACCAAAACCCTCTTATTTCTCGCATGTCTCCTATAACCATCCCCAACAACCCTCTAAGGAGGTTAAAAAAAAAAAATGGCCAAGAGACGCCCTTGCCTAACACACAAAAAAAAAAAAAAAGGTTCCTATAATATGAACCCATCAAACTAATTAGGAGGTACTGTTGATGGACTGTTTTTCCCCCTCAAGATATACATGTCATGTTTTATATTATATATTATCAAATTTACTTATTGTACTACTTGTTGTATAGATCGTGAATATGCGTTTTAATAAAAAAATAATAATAATAATAATAAATAAATTATAGTATAATAAATAATAACGCAATCAGATATTTTAATATACAGTATACACTATCATTTTATATTTCTTGGCAAGGCAATTTGTTATAAAAACTTCATGTATGATTGGGAAGTACTTGTATAAGATTTTGGAGATGTTTGTATTTTTCAAATTTTATTTTCATTTGATATTTATACAAAGGATGAAATATTTCGTGTTTGGGGCATTCATTTTCATTCATCATTTAAATTTATTTAAAATTGAATAAATCCATTTCGGCTATATTTTAAATATCTAATATCATTAACAGTAAAATTATCATGACGATGACCTGGTTTTATTACAAAGTAGTATTTTAATAATTTAAAGTGTTTAAGCACATGTAATCAAGGAATTTTATTTAGTAAGGATTGCAGGTTTAGAATTTCGACATACACTAATATTATAATCTGTAAGAAGATATATTTCTCTTTTTTTAAATTACAAATATATATATTATAGTATAAGTATTTTATTTATAATATATTTATATATTATATATAAATACTGAAAAATTAAAACATAATAAAAAATATGTAAATCATAGCTTTAATGACTATTCAGATCAATGTTATGTAAAATTATTGTACAAAATTTATTTGATGTATTCGTGTAATCATACTTAAAATATATCAGCAGTTATGAGCGTTTAGTTAAAATTGATACCAACATTGACAGTTTATATGGAACAAACAAAATAAAATTTATAGAATTGTTACGATTTCCCGTACATTGCATTGCTTAAAACGGTGATTCTCAACCTATGGGACGCGCCCCTTAGAGAGGTGTGAAAATCTTTAAAAAGCAACAAAAGATGAAAACGTTATTTTTGATTATTTATATTTATTCTAGACATTATTAAGTGGAACTAAGCAGTGTTAACCATTTTATTAATTTGTATTTACTTCATAATAAAAAATATCAATGATTATTAATTACGAGCATTTAGTTGTTAACACGGTTTTGTGAACTATTTATAATATTGAAAAAAAAACAGTTGTCGAGGTTTACGTACCCTGTAATGAATCCACATAGTACATGGCTTTATTATATGTTATTTTTATATTATTAACCTGAACACGTGAAGTTATCTTCTCTTCACCCATCCAGAACTGATTCTGAAAATAAATATACGATACATTTTGATTTGTAACACTTTTCCCTCGTAACAAATGCTTTTTATGTTGTATTGATGTTTTTTTAAAAATAAAGCTCAGTGTATAAATACACATAGGTACATTCTAATAAATTCGCAGTACATTAAAAATATTCCGTTTTTTCACTGCGAAACTGTACATTTGTAAATTTGTTAACCTTTCATTGTCTTTTATTTTATTTATATTAAACACTTTATTGTTAAAAAATATAAGTGTTTGAACAAATTTTCGTTGAATTATAATACGTCAAATATTACAATACTTTTATGCGACGGGTACAAAGTTATATTACGTTGCATAAACTTTAAGCGAATAACTTATATTAATATATATAAAATAACATTTTATACTCAATACAATCCTTGTTTTTCATAAAGTTACTATTGTGCCAATAATAACGTGGTCAGCAAAAGTACAATAGCTCATATATACGTGGTATACTTATTTGGATTTCAAAGTTTTTAGTTTTCTATTTATTGTAAAACTTTCCTTTAGGTATACGGTCGCAAAGAAATTAGTTTTAATCGAATTTCGTTTTAAAACTCACAAGTTAGTTAAAAACCGAACAGTAAAATAAATTTGGTATTTTCAAAAATAGAATTGGTGTTAACATCTTCTACAGAGTTTTATAAAAATAATTTTAATGTGGATAAAATTTAAATTAAATAAATAAAAATACATTTAGCTTTTGATTAAAATAAATGCATTATTTTTCAAACCTTCCGATTTTTATTGAAAGCACGTCGCAGTGTTTGTATGTAAATAAATAAATACATTGAAAAAAATGTAAACAGTTTCTTTTTGTATATTTTAGATTTTTTTTTTTTGTTTTTTTGACAGTCGAATCACCAAATATTTTATTTATTTTTCCCTTATTTTTTAGTTTAATAATTTTTTGCGTGCCGTCAATACCATACAACAGTTCTGACAAAGGATGAGTGTTAGGAATACTCCAAATAATTACTCAATTCATGTTAAACTTATTATTCAACTTAATTGTGGATATTCTAAGTACAAATATTTAGTTAATTGAAATAAGTGTACAGGCGTGAAAGTGCTTGAGTCGGACTGTAACACATCTGAATATTGGTCTTTTCGAGGCTACTTTATATTCTTGTGTAAGAAACTGTGGTCCTTCAAAAGAGTAATACGCTTGACCGGGATATGGTTTTTTCGTAAACGTATATTTTACAATTAGTGCCCCGGCTTATATGAACTCTTCTTAAATTATTATTTCGTCATTGCTAATATAATATTTAGCTAATGATGAAGAGCTTTATATTTTAATTGTAATAACCAATTATTTCTATGCGTCCAACTCTGGACTACCCAATATGTATAGATAGAGTGGTTGTTGATCTTGTTATGTTTGCCTATCACGTTTTCTACAAATCAATAGATGATAGATCGTCTTGTGGTATATATTCGCTTGCGCATTTACTCTACCTTACGGTCTTTTAGTCGTTGCGATTACTGGTGCTTACATGTTCATTATATAAAGAGTTGTTCTGATATTCTTATTGCTTTATGTCAGCGTTTCTCAAACTTTTTCTCTGCCAGACCCCTCGGAGATAATAAAAATGATAGTGGTCCTTTAATACAAATACAAATACAAATTAAAAACAATAACATCAAATAATACTAAATTAATTTCTTTAATTTCTGAACTAAATGCAGATATTTTTATGATAAATAACGATAAACCAAGGCGATCAGCTGCTTTTAAACTTAACTGCTTTTCAACGATAGCAATTTCGACAATGTATTTCCCATATAATACAAATATTACATCAGTATTTTCATTTTTATGGACAGGTGCTTTGTATATTTTTAACTTACGTTCACGGACCCCCTTTGGTATACGTGTGGACCCCTAGGGGTCCGCGGACCACAGTTTGGGAAACGTTGTTTTATGTGATGTGTGGTTCCCCATATAATGATAATCGTAAGGGCCTACATTTACGTATGTTCGTAACACTTTATAGATTTGATCAGACCCCATTCAAATGTTTACTCACATCTAGGCAAATTTAAGTTTTGCTGCCCCTTAGACGTAAGTACTACATCAAATATTTTTTTTTGCATAAACAATACTAAAATAGACTGAATTCTGAGTTATGAATATTTATTAATGGGAATATTTATTTAATAATAGATTAGATAAATACATTTGTAAAAAAGTAAATAAAAGTAAATCACTACTAATCAATAAAAGAAAACAATTTATAGAGTCTTCTTTTTGACAACATATAATTTGATATGAGTTGGTACTAGGAATTGTAATATTTTTTTTTAAAAATTATCTATAGTATAAAAATGTTAAATGCCGCTTTAGACGTAGGCCTTATCACTTATATCTTGAGCCAAGCCTGGATTTGATAAAACTCTCATAGTTACAAGACGTGGCTGCGTCGCAGTAAATATGAGATAAAAAATAATATATTTATTTTAAGTTGTACATTTCATTGGAAAATGAAAATGGCTTTCTATAGATTTTATGTTATAAATAAGTTCTCCTCCCGAAGTATTTGAAATAATATTAAAGTCAAAAGAAAAACTTCGAAGAAATTTAAAAAATATAAACTATAGTTATATAGTTATATATATATATATGTATTAAGTTTGTTGTATTTGTACACGTGCAGAACAGAATAGTGTAGCCCGTGTTTTATGTTTTTTGCAATGAGTAAGAGAAAATTCCGAATATTATGGTGTAGTGCGATATTTCGAGTTCTGGGTAATAAAAACATGTAAAATCTATGTTATTTCATGCACCATATTAGTTTTGATTACCAAAGGATTCGTATTTGTACAAAGTATTCGTTATCCTTATTAGTACATATAATTACAACTCCACAAGTAAATCATCACTCAATCGCCTACCCGTTGAATAATTTATTTATTATTAAATAAATTGAAGGAAACGAAGTTCGTTCAGAAGCGATTCCGTGTAAATATCTCAAGTGTGCAATGTGTAAAGATAGTCAATATAATGATGATTTCGAAAAAATAAAGAATGCATGTCAACGGAGGAAAATAAAGTGTGCTGACGTTAATGAAACATGAAACAACTGCTGTTGTAGTTACTTTAGACTACAGATATTTTCACAGTTAATATCATTACATAAACTATCCCTCTCATTCTCTCTCTTTTTCTCTCTATTTCCTTTCGGTCGGTTAAAAATATAATAAAAAAATAAGATGGCCAAGAACAAAAATAAAATATTTTATAAACGTTTTTTATTATAGGTACAATAATTTTTTTTAATTTGACGGTAAATAACCTATATATTTTATGTGTGTATTTTCAGAAAAAAAATAATAAACATATGTTCTACGTATTATATATCACACTAAACACTAATAAAGTAAAATAGAAAATTTTAAATAAAATAATGTTATTTTCTTTTGTTTTTTTGACGCTCGAGCTTTTTCAGCTCCAATATTTCGTATTTTATGTAGTCGTCCGACCGGGTCACTCATCAGTCACTGTTTAAATTAAATTAAAAATAATTCAATTTGTTCGTTCACGTTGCGTTTAGATATAAGAAAGCAATTTTATAGGTACGCTTGAGTTTCCGCTGTATTACTATTTATTTACTATTGTGAAATTTACTTTTTCCGTAGAGCTCATGAAATGTCCAAACACGAGGGAAAAAGAAACATTACCAAAAAAAAAAAACTGGCAACTTAAAATGTGTACCATTATAATAACAATACCGAAAATAAAACACGTATAATGACCGTTCGTGTGTTGCACTTTTATCTCATTTCATTATTTCAAATGAAACTTGCGGTGTACTGAAGGGTGGAATAATTTAAAATCAAGCAAAATATGTATAATTATGCCAGGTTTGGTAAATTGAATCTCATTTACCTTATTTTCTGGGTGTTTACTTGGACACATAAAAAAATTAAAATATATCAGCTAAATCGAGTGCCAAGTTAAAAAACAAAATTGTCGTATTGAGTATTAGTTAAAAATAAAATAAACTAGGGACCAGTTACCGTTACTCGCAATACTATAGTAATGTACAATAATATCGTGATTGCAAATGTTTGCACTATTTTTTCAACCATCACATTTAGCTGTAAATGAAAAATACTGAACATTATGGCTACCGTAATTAAAACTATTTTACTAAACAACGAACTGACTATACAATAGACAATTTTAAAAATAAAATATTTATCGTGTCACGAATAAACATTAGAATGTTATGAATTTAACTAGTAATATTTTACTGTTAAATATGTTTAAGATTTTTATTTTTTTAAATTTCCAACGTTTTCTTATATTTTAATAAATACATCAGATTGAATAACATAAAACATAACTATTAAAGTCAAATACAAAAATGAACGTAGATTATAAAATTAGTTGCTTAATATCAATGTGATCAAAGTTAACTTATTTTATATCATCACAGTGTTAAAACTACACTGTACAACTCAAATTAGATTATTCGCGTTATGGTGTTTGAAAATCACAAAACAACGTTCAGTATGAAATTAATTATATACGTATACTATATTGTATACTATATACAGTATAATATGTATATCAGTGCCGGTGTTAGGGGGGTTGCAATAGCCTCCCCCTGTGCATGACTTATTTATATGGTCAACAATCTTCAACGAATTATGTAATATTAATATTGTAGAATTTTGTTTTAGAAAGTAGCCAGTAAATTTGTATATTTATAACCACTACCCCCATATAAATATTTGTTAGCATCGGTCCTGCTATTGACTATGTCCCGAGTCTTCATTGCTTAAATGTTAAGTTTATAGCCAGACAGCTTGTTCGTAAAAATTGTCGTGGTCCGTTGATGTACGGCACGACGCACGGTAGATATGATGGTGAATAGTAACAAAATAAAAAGAAAAAAAAATAACGGTGAAGGCGGTACTGGCCGGTGGCCTTATATTACTTGCACAAACACTGAATATATTATTGCCCGGTAATGGTGTAATAAAGGTATGACAGTACAGAACACGCAAAAAAAAAAAAAACAAAGCGTCAAAAAAGTGAGAAAAAGACAAAAGTTGAATGCAATTGACAGAAAGAAAAACAACGTAATGATATCGTCGTATATGTCCGTTCATGAGCACGGTGTTCTAAGAACAACTCGACCGGACCGGTGTAACAGGCGATTATTACCCCCTCAATATTTTTACCGGGGGGATAATAATCGCCTGAGGTAATAATCACCTACAGTAATAGGTGATTATTACCCCCCTCACAATTTTTTACTGGGGGGTATTAATCGCCTGAGGTAATAATTACCTACAGCAACAGGCAATTATTACCCCCCCTCCCCCCACATTTTTTTACTGGGGGTTATTAATCGCCTGAGGTAATAATCTACAACAGCAACAGGCGATTATTACCTCAGGCGATTAATACCCCCCGGTAAAAAATTGTGAGGGGGTAATAATTGCCTGTTACTGTAGGCGATTATTATCTCAGGCGATTATTACCCCCCTCCCCGGTAATAATATAGGGGGTAATAATCACCTGTGACACCGGCTGCCGCACGGGTCCGTGTCAAAATCATACATTAACGTAAGATAACAATTAAAAGTACCGTGACCAATTGGTGCATTAAAAATACAGTACATCTTTTTGAAAAGTGTTTTATTTTCAATATTGCGCACTATCAATTTAGTATCAAAAAGGCTTATTTGACATTTATTGACAACCCTAGAAATTAATATCAAATTAACTATAATAATAAACGGTAGCGTTTTTTCAAATTTTTTTTATGGAGGATTTTAAGTTTTTCCAAAAAATCAGTGATTTTATAATGTTATAAATATATATATATAAGGTATGTATTTATAATAATTAATAATTATATCATGCTAATATAATATAATATAATATAATATAATATATTATTATACTAATTATATTATCTTATTATTATAAATACAAACGAAGAGTTATTTACAACCAAATAATATAAATTAATGTTTTCTTTTTCTGTACCTTTTTAGCATGTCAATTATAACATATGAACTTTTTTTTCTTATGGGGGAGAAGAGACCCGGAGACCTCCTCCTTTCAAAATACACCACTGGTAATAAAATATTAACCGATTTCAGGCTTTGAGAAGAACAGAAAAATTATTAGTTTTGCAATTGGATTTAGATTTTTACTAAAACGAGGAAGTATTAATTTTATTATGATGTGTTTTTTTTTTGTATCTGTGATTTAGGAAACATGATTTTGACCAAAAAGTCCCTCAAGGGGAGTATTATTACAAATTTCTAATTTTAATAATTGCGAAAAAATGAAAAATTATAAAATGAGTTTTTGTTTGTATCATCATTCAAAATATTATAATCTTAGAGACTTAAAATTTCCACAGGATGCTTTTATCAACAAGTATCAAGAATGATAAAATGTTGAAAGATTTTTTTGAGATATTTATTGAAGATTAAAATGTTCATACTTCTTTAAAATTTTTATAAAAATGTCAGGAAAATAGTTTTGGTTTATCTAAAAAGCTTTAAAGTTGAATACAAGTTTTTTATATAATTTTTCTTGTTGCCAAAAAAAAAAAAAAAATAATAATACATAAAAAACGCAAAAATGATTAATAAGCGTTATAAAATAAAATTTGTCGAAATTAAATAACTAAACGAAATTCCACAGAATGGTATAAGTTATTTAATTGAAAACAATTTATAGTTTCAAAATATTTTAATAAAGTGTGTACAGTTTGCGCTTAAAATTTTGATTTTCTCAAATTTTAGATGTATTTTTTTTTTTGTGAAAGTTAAAACATTAGAACTTTCCTTATTAGAAGTTTGGTTCTTATACATACAATATATGAATAATCTAAAATACAAAAACTGATCCATCCGATCGTTTTTTCGAGAAAGTTACATTGGCCTTAAATTTAAAAGTCCCATATAGCAATATAATTCACCTATTTCTGTATGTTAACCTATATTACTAGACCGTAGTGTCTCACCCGACATAGATGTGTCACCCTTTTTTTTGTTTGATTTTTCATCTCAAGTCATCATTGTGCTTGATCATATGTGAATATATATTATAAATTTCAACGATACTGTTGAAACGTATTGCATAGTTACTGTATGTTTTCATTATGGACAAAACTTATAACGTTTTCGGAAAATTTCATAATTTCTCGTAAGATCGTTAATAGCCCAAGTTCAAATAGTTTCCGTAGAATGAAAGTGATCCAGAATGTTCATGTATAGCACAATATTTTTACTCCTTGCAGTAGTGCTATCAAGTAACTTGATGTAATATATAATAATAAGAATGCACAAAGATTTACAATTTTCATAATTCTGCGGAATACATATTATATGTAAATACGAATAATAATCGTCTTACGAACTCAGCTGCCGTGCATTTCCCTGTACTTTTTGAAATTAAACAAACTCGATACTACTACAATCGAAGTACATACTTGAAATATTTATGATGTTTTTTTGTTCTTTCGAACATTACAGACACAAATGTCTGAGAAACTCCGCTTGAAACGTTTTCAAACGTAATAAATCACACCTCAGTTAACCAATTCGTTTTTCGCACCGTTGTTTATTCAAAACGGAACTATTTCTATATTATTCTATATAAACAATGTCAACAACATCCATTTGTTCATTTGTTGACTCTATTATTTTCCCGTTAGGTGAATTGGTTGTGAGCGATTTGCACACAAAATACCCGTTGAGTCATACACATTTTCTTGGGATTTTTTTTTTAATTTTAATTTTTCTATTTTAAATGCTAAAATTTTTTATTTTTATTTTTATAAGAAGTTACACAATCTATACTAAAAGCACAATAAGCGTATTTGCAGAGAGAAAAAAAACACTGGATAATACGGGGGTAAGAAGTCACCTATTAACAACACTTGACATGAGCAAGGAATATGTTATCTACGAATTAGTAGGGAATAAGAGTGAGATGAATAACGAGGAATAGATCGTTGGAGGTTATAATATTAGATTAGGAGGTCCCTGCACCATCTCATTTTCAGGCGACGGCGAGGTGTTTCAGGCAAAGTTGCAGTATTTAGATTCCTAATTAGTGGATTTTTGTGGTTGGCTAGGTGTGAAAAGAAACGCTTGTAATAAATTACCGATTCTTCTTCGACTGTTTTCATCCGCATGTCATTATGGAGGGTTAGATTGGAAACATTAGGTGAGGCATTTGCTATTCTGCGTAGGGTGATGTTCTGAAAGGTCTGGATTTTATTTATATTAGTTTTTTTGGCTGATCCCCACAACTGTAATCCATAAGTCCAGATGGGTTTTAATAACGACTTGTAGATGAGAAGTTTAGTTTCTAGTTTAGTGAATTTATTTTTTGATAAGAGGTGTTTGGGGAGCGAGAACGAAAGTTTAAAGTTAGTCGTTTAGATCTTATGTGCTGTTTCCAAGTTAGCCTTTTGTCGAGGGTTAGGCTTAGGTATTTGACGGTGTCAGACGATGGAATAGGAATGTTGTCTACAGATACAGGTGGGAAAATTCCGTGTTTTAGCGTAAAAGTCGTGTGCACCGACTTGCTGTGGTTTAGTTTTATTCGCCATCTGGAGTACCATTGAGAAATAAGGTCTAAATGAATTTGGAGATTGAACGAAGCAATTAAATAATTTTCATGTACTGCTATTATCGCTTTATCATCTGCGAAATCAGCTACAAGGGTGTCTTGTGTTGTGGGTTGGTCTGAGATATATATGTTAAATAGAAGGGGAGATAGAATACCGCCTTGAGGTACTGCTGCTTGGATTAGAGACATTTCTGAGATGCACGAGCCAACGCGAGTTTGGAAGTATCTATTTGTTAGGTAAGATTTAATTAACAGAAATAGAGGTGATGGGAGGCAATTTCGCAGTTTAAATAGGAGACCGTCATGCCAAAAGCGGTCGAACGCCTGAGAAACGTCGAGGGAGGCACAGGAGCAATATTGCTTTCGTTCGAGTGAAGTTGAGATGGCGTCTACTACTCTATGCATTTGATGGATTGTGCTGTGCTTGACTCTAAATCCGAATTGAGATGGGGGAAGAATATTGTTATTATTGATGTGAGAAGATATTCTTTGCATAATTAGTCTTTTTCAAATTTTAGAAAAAATAGGTAAGAGACTTATAGGTCTGTAAGAGTCCGGAGGCTTGTTAGGTTTAGCAAACATTACAATTTGAGAAAATTTCCATAAGGAAGGAAAATATGATAATCGTAGAATTGTATTTATTATGTATGTTAAGAGGACTATGGCTTTTGTTGGTAATCATTTTGTAACTTCGGCGGTTATAAGATCGAAACCGGAAGATTTTTTATTTGGATATTTCAGAATAGTGTTTTTCACTTCATTTGGGGTGACAAATTTAGTTGGAGGCCCATAGGGTAATGGAGATTCTAGGTGTTTTTTAACATAGTCTAGATGTTGTTGGTCATATATATTAGCGTGAGGTTGGAAGATATTTGATAAGTGTGATTGAAACAAGATTGATTTTCTGTAACAGCTAGGGTGTTGTCGAGTTGTTTTAGAGGGGTTTAGATGGATTTAAATTTTAGAAGTTATTTGGTTTCATTCCAGAGGCTACCATTTGCAGCTAAGAGTTGATATAGTTTTTTTTCAAGGCTAATGGCCTTATGTTTAGCAATGATTTTTTTCAGAGAATTTGCAATTTTGTTGTATACGGATTTGTGTGATGGAAGACGGGAGATTTGATAAGCTGCTCTTACCCTACGTTTTTCAGTGATTAAATTTCTAATTTCTTCCAGAAGTAAGAAGTAATTAGAATTTGAGTTATTTTTGATTGAGCTAATGGTTTTATCAGGTTTTGTGGAAGTCAACGCGGCGTGTTGTATGAGTGTTGTTGAATTGTTGACAGCTTCGTCAATATCTGAGGTTGTTTTTAATTTAGTTTTTAGATCGATTTTTTCATTTATTATGTCGTGGAATTTTTTATGATCAGTTTGGTTGGTGAACAGTTTAGGTGGATCAACACGTGTTAGCGGAGTGGCTGAGATAGTGAGTAGGACTGAAGAGTGGTCAGAGTTTAGATCGAGAATATTTACAGTGGAACAATGAAAGTTGCTAGGAATTTTGGCAGCAAAAATGTCTAGGATGTCAGGGTTCTTATTTGGCGCGGTTGGCCAATATGTAGGACCCGGGGGAGCGAGAACATTGATATGCCTTTCGTTTGCAAGGTTGTAAAGTACAATACCACGAGGGTTGTTGACGCGGCAACCCCAGCTCTGATGTTTGGCGTTGTAATCACCGCCGATAATGAAATTAGTTTTAATTGTGTTAAAATAATCGTTAAGTATTGCTCTAGTTATTTTGTGACGAGGGGGGAGTAGAATGCACCGATAGTGATTGGGATTTTGTTCAATTTAATTAAAATTGAGCAAGATTGGATATGGTCATAACTATAATTAGGAAGAAGCTGATAATATAAGGAGGTTTTGATTAAAATGGCGACTCCACCATGTGCCGTGTTGTCGGAATAATTGGTTTTTATTAGTTTATATCCAAGGATGAAAATATACGAGTATTTAGTAAAATGGGTTTCAGTTATAATTGCTATGTCTATACGCCTATTGTGGAGGACAGTTTGGAGTTCGTTTGAGTGGTTTTTGAGGCCGTTTGCATTAAATTGCAAAATTAAGAGTAAGTTATTTGTGGCTGAAGAAGTCATTTGGATTTGTCGAGCAGACTGAAAATTACTGTGGTGAGTAGTGAAATTAACGGATTTATTAGAGTTTTGAAATCGTTTAAGAAGCTCGAAATTAGATGAGATACATTTGTTTCTGCAGATGGTGAGGTAACTTGAGTTGTTGGAGTGGAATTAGAGCATGAGGATTGATTAGAAGCTACCTTGGCATAAGTAAGGGGAGGAGCTGTAGTAGGGACTGGGTTAATGTGTTCTGATGGATGACTGTCTTTTACAAGGTTTGACTTAAGACTAGGGTGTTTGTTATCAAAAATAAATTTGTTGTTATTTGAGCTGGGTTTTTTACGGTACTGTAGCTCTTTATACACTGAGCAGCCTTTGTAGTTGGCAGGATGGCTTTCTTGACAGAGAGCACAGCATAGAGGTTCGTCGCGGGTTTTTCGACACAAAGATGAAGGATGACCATTTCCACAGCGTACGCAGCGTGGTGAGTATCCACAGTATGCCTCAGTGTGCCCGTAGACTTGGCAGTTTGCACACTGAGAGATAGTTTTGATTTTATACGGTTCTTCGACTTTGATTTTGGTGTGTAGGATGGAAGTAAGCTGGAAGATTTTGTTTGAGTGAATTGTAGGTTCTACAAAAAATAGAGGTAGTTGGTTTTTATTTTGTCTGTGAAGAACTTGGGTAACTTGCCTGACCTCAAACAGTCGCATTTCTAGTTCGGTTTTTATTAGATTGGTAGGGGTAGATAGGTGTAGGTTACGAATTACTATACGTGTTGATTTGTCCTCGCTTAGCTGGTATGTGTGAAATTCGGCCTTTTCTTCCCTGAGAAAGTGTACTAGTTTCCTGTAAGACTCAGGATTTGCTGTTTGTACTTTAAGTCGGTCTGTCGTTGACTTACAGTGAAAGTTGTCTACGCCTATCAGATCGATTAACTCTGTGCACAGCGTTGGGAAATCGTGTACATCTTTGATGAAAATAGGCGGAGGGAGTTTTGCTATAACTTCTGGTTCATTTTCTGGGCTTGGTACTGCATCCATGGATGTTTCAGGTGATTGCTCTGTTTGATTGAGTACTTCGTAACGATTTTTCGTGATGAATAGTTTTTTTTTTTTTTTGTGTGTATGTGTGTGATCTTGCGGAGATGTTGATGGTTCAGAATTCGAGTAAGAGGAATTGGAGTGATTTCTTTTTTTTTTGAGTCGTCCAGTTAGTCATTGAGGTAGAATTGGTCGATGACGCCTTTTGGTTAGTCTTGTTTGTTTTTGTATTTCCATTGTGTTTTGAATTTGCGTGTTAGTTATTCTGCGACGTAGCATTGATATTATTTTTGTTCGTAGACGATAACATTCTGATGAATAAAAGGTGATTAGGTTGTAATTATCGGCCGTCAGCAACAGACCGCAGATAAGATGACACCAGTCGGTGTATTGCATAACTGGACAATTAACTATTGAATATTATATAAATAATTAATTTAGAGCTACAGAAAGTAATATGCATTCGATTCGATTCAAATCTAGAGCGAACGCGTGGAAAGAAAAGGTAAAAGTAATGTTTTTTAATTGTGCAGCGAAAACATTTATTCAGCAAAGATTTTTATTTAGCGAATATGAATAAATTAAGTACGTTGTTTGTTAAGCACAAGGCGCGGGTTGCAACGATCATTTATATAATTCATTAAATAATTAATATGGAACAAAATAATGTATTAAATATCTATTACATATAATTTAATTATAATTTGTATATTGTATTGAACTGTATATTGAATTTAGAAACATTTTGAACATTCACTCATCTAAATAAGAATTCATGAATAAAAATATATTCAACAAATTTAGTAGATTTTTATAGTATTTCCAAGTTTCCTGGAGAGTGACAGTTGATTATTTAAAGACTTTGATACATTTTTAAATAAAAGCACTTTACAGTGTCGACTTTAATCTCATGTACTTAACAAAAAAAATTCACCCGTCAGATGTAAAAATATTTTCTCCGAATCCCGTTACATATTAACATAATGAACAGATGATTATTATATATGTTACAAAACATGACTAAAAGGTGGTTAACATGGTTCACAAAAACCTTTTCAACCGATTAACAGATTTTTAATAGATTAAAACAACTCTTCCCGTCCGAATTAACGTTGTCTTTTTTCTTTTTCTTTTTTTTCTTCATAAACATAAGACATTCCTAGCAGTAGGCTATCTATATCTAGGAGTATTTGACAGTTTACATATTAGTTTTAGCAGATTAACGTGGTAATTAAAAAAAAAATTTTTTTTTTTTATAAGTAGGTACTAAGGATAATATAACCAATTTTAAGTTATACAGAAGTAACAAAGTGCTAACACTATAATATACTAATATTAACATATAAACAATAATTATAACTTAAATAGTTGATGATGTTAATGTACGTATTTAACAGTAATTTTTCAAATAATACGTGGTAATTTTGTAATAACAATTCACACAATATGCAATACGTTTTTTTATAGAAATAAATTTAATTTACTTTTCACTTTGTATATCTATTAAGTGTCTGTTAACTATTTCCATTTATAGTTTCATAATAAGTATTCACATTTAAAAAAATTATATGTGTTTGTACTTTGAATTCGCGTATAAAAATAATATTAGTTATTGTAATATAATTATTGCACATTGGCTTTTTCTTATGTAGCTACACCTCTGGTACGTACATTAATATACACGTGTACACGTGTCCATAATTATGTAATAAAATGTATCAACATATACAGTATGTAAATTAATTGGAAAATCAGTAGTTATTACTCCTGATATAATGCAGATATTGAAATTCCGTTTTTTTAAAATAATATGTGACTTATAGCCCATTTTTACCACGATTAAAAAAAAAAACCAAAATTCAAAACCGCCAAAAATTTTTTTTGATTTTTCAAAAAAATTGTTTTAACTATTTCGAAAATAGCCACTTTGTAGAATTACTTATAAGCAAGGCTCGGAACTTTAGGCGTTTGCATATTTGTCTAGAAAGTGCATATTGAAATTCTGATTCGATACAAATTAGATTCATAGTACCTATGTATATTTCAGATATAAAAATTTTTGTTACATAATTTTGCATATTTTGTTATTTTTGGTACCAATTCGCATATTTGGTGTTTAAGAAAATTTATATGCATATTTCATGGATTTAACAAAATTTTTAAAAAAAAGTATAGTTTAATAATAAAATATTAGATATATGATAATCAAAATTCTAAGTTATATATCGTTTGACAAAATAAATTAATTCATCAACGGCTATTATTTGTATTGCTCCGGCTCCCAATGCACTTAATAATAATATAATAATCTTTATAGTACCGATAAAATACTTAAGAGGATGCCAAACCAAAAGTGAAACGTATACAATGACCGAGAGAACGCGCTGTTAGATGTTTTAATTCGGCGCAAGCACTCGGCGCGTCGTTGATACGCCTATTACTCGTAATCGGCGATCGTGAACCGGTCTGTCAAAAGTTTATTTGGAAGTGCGGTTTATTATATCATAAACATCCGTCGTTATATATTATTATTTATGATTCGACGTGTTCGGTATAGGTACCTAACTCGGCTGTATACATTATTGTTATGCATAAATATATATTTATTCAAATAGGTATATTTTTTCGAACATACTATGATTGTGTAAATATATATAAGAAAAACCTATATAATATAGTATACTAAATATAAAAATAATAATAAATGGAATGTATTACATTGAAGGAAATAATTTTTATAAAAATATTTATTATTTGTTTTTTATTTTTTTTTTTGCATCTAAAATATGTACTGGTTCTCTTATATCAGAGATACATAATCGTTTTCCAAAAAGTGGGTTTATTATTTCGGGTAATAAGTACTTTAAATAAAATCTATAAAAACATAATATAATTTAAACATATGTTATTGGTATCGTTTAAAAGCAATTACAATTTTAGTTTATCGACTATTTTATTCTCCCAAAATATTTCCATTCTCGTTAATGACACAGTATGATAACTTAAAAATTAAATTTTTGAAATTTAAAATTATTACAATTATAGAATATATATTATAATAAAATATATTATGTAATTAATTATCGCATGTATTAATTAATTGTATTTATTTTTTCAAAAAAATATACGAACTTATTAGACTTTATGCAAAGTAAAGAATGTATTGTTTTATATAAAATAGTTTGACATTTACCAATTTATTTTCTACTGCTTCAATAGCACTCTTTGTATCTTTTACTACGAACGGGCATCTAATTTCTATGATTTCATTTTCACCTATCAACCCATCTAAAATAGTCCAATATATTTAAAAATAAAATATTAAGTATGAATAAAAATAAATTATAAAGTTTTATCAGGGCTTGCAGCCAAATATGGCAATTCTTGGTCAATAAACAAACCACAAATACATAAGAATAATCTATTTAATTTTTCAAATTATTTCCTGGTACAGGGCTCCATTTCAATATCATACATCATTACCTTTGTCGGAGACTTATATAAAAGATTATGTACTTTAATTTTACAGCTAGTGTTTTCTCTCATTTTACATATTTCTCCAAAATTTTACACTGTTAGTCTTTTTCGACGCTCGTTTCTCCATGTGTCGCTTTGACTTTGCTTTCAAATTATTAATTCTATTTCGTCTCTGCTTGCTTTTGACAGATTTTTTTAAACATTTTTTTTTTTTGGCAAAATCTTCTAGGCTGAGACTTTATGCATCATCCAAAGGCTCTACTAAGCTATAGTCTTTGTCCGGCGCATTATATTTTTTTTTGGATTTTGAACACACAGCTCCAACAGTAAAAAGTTTTTGTCGTCTCATTGTTGTATTATTTCGTATACGGTCAATAATATTCGAATGCAGTTTAGCAAATTTTCCTATTGTAAAAATATTTTATTACTACTTACATAATATATACAAATAAATGTTTTTAAAGAATTTACCAGGGCTTTTAAGCATAATTTTCTTGTGTATTGTTCTCGTGTAATTTCTTGAATTATATGCGATAATAGCAGCTTGGAAAACCATATTCAAAAATGAACAATCAAAATGTTCATGTCTACTATTTTATATTTGATTAAACAAATATTCAATATCCACAATTCTTCAGCCTTCAAGACTTCTACACACACACACACACACACACATACATATATGTAATTATATAAAAAACAAATAATGATATACTCGGCAATTGTAAAATTATCCGCACTACTATAATCAGTATTAAAACTATATTCGAACAATTCAGTTTCATTTTCTTGAACAAATCCAAATGACGATGATTTGATTACTTTTAGCTTTTGACTTAGTGGTGTACTTGTATTTTTTGGAGTAAACGGACTTGAGTGTTTCTCAACATTATTAATTGGCAAATCACTATATTAATTTTTGATAAGTATTTTTGTTAGTATTTATATATATAAGTAGTTTTTTTAATTGCGATAGGTAAAACTAATTGCAGTATGTGGCGGGGTAGTATACAAATATGTAACTTATTTCGTCACACATTTTACGACACTTTATTTTGAAATTTAAAATATAAATTATTATATTCTACTCAACCATTGTATAAATAATGACAATTTAAAAATTAAAAAATATCTAATAATTTTTATATGAGGCTTATGTGGATACGTTACGGAAGTGTGGAAAATTCGGATATAAAAAAGTGCGGAACACACAGGTACACATCAAATATCTAGTCGTTTTTTTCAATACTTGTCGCTTAACATAATACTCAACAGACATAATATATTGTTGCAAGGTGGACGGAATGGTTGTTGACTATAAGATTATTGGCTCATTACGTAAACTAGTCGTATTCACGAACCGTGGCAAACTTATATAAAAAATCTTGTATTCAATTTTCAAAATTTTTGGGCAGCCAAATTTTTTTATTGACTTTTAATATCCTTTATATAAATGTTTATATTGTCATTCTAAAAAGTAAAAATTTTTAAATTATAACGTTAAAAAGTAGAAAAACATGGTTTTTATATTTATAAAATTCAATAATTACATTTTAAATATAGACTAAAACTAAACAGTTAAATTTTACTTACTTTTCATTTTTACCGTAGTAGTAACACATGTGTGAAATAGCTTTCATTTTATTGGGGTTTCGTCAATTGCGCCGAATTTGGGACACTACCTGTATAGTATACATCTATTGCGCCGGTATAAAAAAGGTATATTAAAAAGGTATACATCTATTGCGCTGGTATTAAAAAAGTTATATTAGTTAAAAGTAAATAAAAATAATTTACATATATATATTACATACAAATTTATCTTTCTGATGAAGTGCCTTGAATCTTAATCTCAATCTAAAAAAATTAAATTAAAATTAGAAAATGTAGATATAAAAATAGATTTATATTTAATTACCTTATAATCATTTTTTGTAGTGGTAGCTTATTCGTTGTACAAATTCAAACATATCTAAATTTTCATTTAAATACTTGGATATATTATCTTCAACCATGGTTTTTGTTTTTTATTCTTATTTTCTTTCTCGACGCTATTTATTTTTATATATGATTGGAGTTGAATAATTTTCAAAACTTCATAAAAAACAAAAATGTTTGGATGTGGTGAATAAAAATATTTCCCAAATGCTGAGTGAAACGACTCACAGGCATTTGTCGTTCTTTCGCCTGAAATATTGCACGATGCCCAAAGATACGATGGGAAAGTTGCATCTTCGTCAATATACGTATCAACAAGGTAATCACAAAACGTATCAATTCGTTCGTCCATTGGTTTAATGCTCATAAAATCAACCGCGAAGCAACTGCTGACGTTTTCAGGTTCAAGTAGTGGTAGGCCGAATATCCACTTTAACTATTTTCCAATGTCACTTGAATGATTTTTATATTCCGAAGATAAGCCTAAATTTTGGATTTTTCTCCACCATGATCGAGAGAGGTGAAATCGGCAACCACGTAATATTATATTCGGCCAAACCGTAAGAACAGCCTTATGTATGCTTTGCTCAAAATCTACAATGCAAATTTTTGGTTGAAAATGTACAGACAATTTCGATTTATATACCTCAATTAAACTATTAAATGCTTGTTCATAAATTTTAGTTTCTTTATTTGGCAAAAGAAAAAAAACTAATGGAATATAATGACCGTTTTTAACTGTATGGATTGTGAATAATTGATAAAAATATTTGGGACAGTAAGAAAATGTCTCGTTCATAAATAATTTTTCTTAACTACAGAGAAATTTCAAATTAGCCATTGTTGAAAATGCCGTTATTTTATTTTCAGAATCGTTTATTAATAAAAATTTTTCGTCTTTATTCGTAAGTGTTGGAATGCTAAGTAAAGCTTCTTGGGTTTCTCTCAAATTTGTGGGCAATATTGGAGTATTTTTTCGTCTAGCTCTATATAAGTTTTGTCTTATATTTGAAATATCGTCGGTTTTGAGGTTGTTTGTTAAATGATTAGATATTTTCTTACTTATTATTTTTAACGGCTTTTCTGTTAAATCGTTCATTGCTTTTCTTTTCACCTGATTTGATATAATTTGACATTCCAGGTTATTAGGAGGATGATGTTCATGTCTAATTTCTTCAAATAAAATTGTAGTTTTACCCTCATTTACGTACAGCTTAGAGTTGCAACTTTTGTGTGCGCACCGCCATTTATGCCCTTTTTTCGTAAGTTCCTTATAAGAAAATTTATAATTTTGGTAAATAATTAGTTCTTTACTACGTTCACTTAATACTATTTCCATTATAAATTTAAGCACGAGCCACGACAACTAAACGAACGACTATACAAACAACGCGTGGAATTGTACTACACAATACTATGGATTTACCTATAACCTAACACGGTATTTGTCCACATTTTGTAATTTGTTTTATCTTCAAGTAATACAATAATATAATTCTAACTTACCTATGATATAGATAATATATCAGATTAAAACACGTAAAAACCGATATGTAGTTATAATAGAAATAGTATAATAGACGTTTATATATATTTAAGAATCGATCAGCGTAATTGACGTACACCATTTATTACATTAAAATATCGATCTGCGCAATTGACGTACACAATTTATAACATTGGAATATCGATCGGCGCAGTTGATGTATACCTTTTTTCTATCCCATAATTTTTCTTTCTTTACCTGCGATTTTCGGCGCAATTGATGTATGCCCATTTTATTATTTGTGCATCGTTTTCTTTGTATTTTATTTTTTTTATTTCCCATTGTATTAATGGTCAAATTAGTTGATTTTCAACATAAAAACGTGTAAATACGTAAAATGTAGAACCTAATATTTAGTATTTGTAATAAAATTCAAAAATTACAAATTATTTTACTAATAGAGTGTAAAAACAAAAATGTGACGCTCCCAAATGTTGCATTTATTTATAAATGAATGATAGTAATAATCATTTATATTTATTATCTATATTATTATTGTTATTATTGTTTATTTTCGTCAATATTATTGAAAATAATACGAAGATCGTCGGTGCTTGGGTGCTTTTTTTAATTATTTTCACGACTAATCACGCCACGACTAAGTTGAATTATTGTAAAGTCGGGGACTGCCATCACCTAAACCAACTTTGGAATTCATAGTTCCGCTAGGGGCAGCACTAGACGGAAAAAATTTAACGTTTCATATCATAAAAACATGCTTATTTAGATTGAAAATAAATCGATCTAGAATGGTTTTAGGGTATAAACATAAATTATCAAAATTAAAGAGAATGATATTTTAGGGGCACCTCGGAAGAATTTTCCTAATTATTTAAATTTTAACGCTCAAACAACAGTTTAAAGTAATACATTATTTCAATAATTTAAATTAACTGTAACTTTAAAAAAAAAAAAAAAAAAACTTTTTTGAAAAATTGCTCCAAGGTTCCCTTGGTAATGTTATTTTCTTTAACTTTACTCCTAGGTAATTAGCTGTAAAATGACCATGTAGTAAGTTATTTCCAATCAAAATAGTCATGTTTTTGATATAAAAAAAGGGTGGTATAGCGTCCTCTTAATGGTACCGAGAACAATTTATATATCACATATGATATGTGACCAACTCTAGATTACGAAAGTTATATAGTGCATAAAGATAAAAGTAATAATCTGTATTTATAAGAAAAAATAAGGGAAATTAAACAATGCATAAAAAACACAATTTAACATAATATAAATCTCAATAACTATTCGATCTAATCAACAATGTGATTGTGTGGCGGATATCTACATTGATAGTAACAATTATTATTTGCATTATAAGTAATTAATTTAAACTTAAAAGTGTAAAACAATATTGTCATACCTCTTTACAAGTGGTTTTTATTTTAGTTTAATCGTGTATTTAACCACATGAAATCGTGAATATGTTCATAATAATGTGTACACTTTGAGCTCTTAAATATTTTACTATGTTTTTGTGGAGACTGATGGTTGGGCCTCGATAAACATTTTTTGAATAGGAGATGTATCACTTTTAATGGTCCATGCATATTTTACATTTATCAAAAGTCGATTCGGTAACTGGCTTTTTATCCATTATCCAAATAATAGCAAATGTAATTTATAATATAATACTTATTTCTGAGTGTATGACATAAGACATAAATGTTTCTTGCACAGGTGCTCTCCTAAATGTGTATTATTTTCATTCTTTGTAAAATATTTGAAAGTAAAAAAAATATAGTTCGTTTTCCTTTTGGAGACAACAGAATAACGTATCTGTCATGACTAATGTCAACCGACATCACGATAAATAGTTAAAAAATTATAATGTTGCAAATTTAATTATTTTTCCGGTCTCCGCGACTGGAGAACCTGATGGAAATAAATTATTACAACACTGCGCTCATCGTTGTCGCTATAAAACAGTTTACTATTTCCAAATATCTTCTCGTAGATACACAGGTGTTAGAAGTTCGCCGAATACCACCACGGACGGGTTTATTGACCCGTAACACGAAAAAAAAAATGAAAAAATATAGTAAATATTATTAAATAATAACATAGAAAAGTTTGATTACATCGGCAATTTAATAGAATCAGAATTAAAAAGTAATACTTATTAGACATTAACAAAATAAACATAATGTGTGCGTAAAAATGTCCGAAGCGTAGCGTCTACGGCAATTCACTGTTCAGAAAATTAAGTATGAGATAATAGTATCTACATACGATAGGATTTTTTAAAATATTATCTCAGTGTACGTATTTAAAACGTATTGAATAATTTATTAATTACATTCATAAAATGCATTGGTCCAATAAGAATGGACAGTGCGATGAACTGATCGTTAGATCGTTGCATTGGCCACCTATATCTTGTTCTCATAATTCATTTTTGCAACTATTATAACACCTGTTTAGATTTAAGATTAATTCGTGATAACTCATTAAATAAATCGATATATATTTTTATGGGATGCTGAAACAATATGTTTTATTTTTGTTTATTTGATATTTAATTAAATGTATTAATGATATTTTGTCTTTGATTATTCGTAAGTATTTATAAGTGATATAGAGAAAAATTGAATTAACAATATTTTATTTTTATTATTTCGATAAAATTGTAAATAATTTAATTATTGTATAATATTGGACATTTCTTCTTGGTCGAAACTATTATAACCTCATAAACGGGATGCTTATCATTATGTTTTAGACTCAATATAATATTATATAAATAGCTATTTAATTTAAAAATTACATAGTTATATTAATTTGTTTATTTGATTAAAATATTTTTATCTTATTTTAGATTACAATTCGACGTAGAAATCCATATACTTATTATATTATATAATAGCTTTGCAAATACAAATTGATAGATATAGGTAGTGAAAGTCGAATTGTCAACAAATTTGTATTATTACTTCATACCGGTAAAAAACCTTACTCTTAAATTTTCTTTGTTCTATATTTAATTTTAGATAATTAACTCATCCAGTTATTGTACTTATCATTCGTCCGTGAATTAGCCTCACTATGTTGATTTATGTTGAATATAAAAATATTTTTTTAAATTTATTGTTCCAATAATTTCATATTATTTAAATGTTATTTATAGTTTAAGTCTTTGCATACAAATATACAAATTATTGTAGGTATATCTTATGAAAAACCTCAATGTTTATAATTTGATTTCGAAAAAACGGCTTTCCGATAGCTGTTATAAAAATAGAGAAATGGTAATCATTAGCAATTTTTTTTTGTTAGAGAAATTATGTCAACATCAAATGAAATCAACAAAAAATTTAGGCATTACTGGTTTTAGATAAATGTAACTGCTCTATTTTTTCCGACGGTTTAGATAAAAAAGACATACTTTTTTATTAGTTACGATCGGATAAATTTAATTTTCTTTTAAAAAATACGAATTTTTTTTCTAGTTTAAATGTTAGAATATTTTGAAAATGGTTGCTTTTTTCTGATAATAATAAAAAAAAGAGAAGAATATTTTCATGTTTTAGTTTTACTATATTTATAAAATAAAACATGAGATGGATACTTACGATGTAGAACTCCATGAGTTATAATACACTTAATACATTTTTTGTACTACTTAATTTTTTATAATAATTGCACTAATGCAACGTGTTGAATGTCCGTAACAATGTATTAATATACCATGTAATAAAATAAAATGCGTACTTTTAAGATGTAACAATAAAATATAACTACCACTACATAATGGGTTTAGTGTGAAAAATGTTCAATTATTTGATAATAATAATCACTTAAACCGTTCACTAGTTTGTTGGTATTTATAAATGTCTGCTCGATAAAAGAATGGCTAGAGCAGCTCTTTAAATTCAAATAAATCCTGTGCTTCTCCCTCATTTACTTAAATCTACTATTTGAATTTTTTTATTATGTCGTGATCAAACCACACTGTACTTACCAAATGTTGTTAATTCGACTACATCCATTTCCAGTAGATACACTATTAAATGGCATTTTAAATCTATAAATTTCGCTATAAACCTTTAATTTATTTAAAATACACTTCAGTGAACACACCTCTTTGTGTACACATCGTGAACGGTGAATAATATTTTAATACTGGAACTTTCATCTCATAAAATTCTTTAATAGTTGCCTTAAAAGGCTGGTCAGACATTTATGGTTTAAATATCAAAAGTTAAATGTCGATTTATTTCGTATTACCTGTTATATTTTCGTGTTATAATAAGCGAGTTTCTTTTGTTCGAAAACGAATCAGTTGTTACACAGTTTATTTTTAAATTCACTTTTATTGTCGTACATATTTATTTATATAGATACATAATATACGTAATTTACATGATAAACTCGTACAAATAGTCTAATTATGTTACAAAATGCAGTTGAATATAAAAAAAAGTACTATAAAATGATAAAAAACAATACACATAAGTCGTTATGATAGAGCTTAATTCTACCTTCTAACTTTTACCTTCACATTTGTGTGAAACTAGACTTGGCATATCATAGATATCTTAAAAATATACTTATAGTTAAGCTGTCATAGACGGAATCATGTGAGAAAATAGTCAATAGATGAAATCTTTTGTATGATATCTGCAGTGAAATTTGTGATGGGAAAGGATTGAAAGATTTTCAATCACAGCAGATTATATCGTAAATGTTCGGTATGTTTCCGCCTTAACCAGAAATTAATGTTAATCCTAAAATTAATATTTCGTAAAAACAATCATTACACAACACAAGCGAATTTTTCGTTTTTTAATAAGATCCGCAATGAAATTAACGAGATACCGATCTACTGTTGATATAAACAGTGTAAACAGCGTCTAAGTCTTACGCCTTTCGGCTATTTAAGAACGAACAATAGAACGCGGGAAAAAAAAACAAAAATCATAACAACGTTCACTATGTATAATTTTAACTTAACTTCTAGCCCCTTATATGTTGAAAGTCACCGCACATTTGATCGGAGGGTGTTACAATGTATTTTCGTCGACGTGCAGCTCAGGTCGTAGTGATGCGCACACCCGACATAGCCGATGTCACACGCACAAGATATTGTGTGTGCGCCGCCGCTGCATCGTTGAATACGCAGCGGCGACTTAAGTGTAATTCTTGTGCAGTGTCCAGCAGCTACATCAAATGTGTGTGTTCATGTGTGTTTGTATGTATGTGTATGTGTCAGTGGTAGATCTCCGGGGGGGATATGGGGGATAAATCCTCCCCCGTGGGATGTATTTTAGAAAAATTTTTTTTTGTAACCAATGCAATTTTTACGTGGACAATTTAAATAAAAACTATTATTATTCTGTAACCAAGAAGGATACACGTATCTAACTTCATATCGGATTACGGATACACACATCGTACTAGTGCTCTGCATGGTCCGGTCTTAATCAGTCCGGTCTAGTACGGTCCTAACATACAAAAACGATTGAATTGTCGGTTTGGTCCGGTTTAATCATTTTTAGGAGTAGTTCGGTCCAGTCCTCAGATCAAATGTATTATTTTCATTTCGGTCCAGTTTCAAAAAAAAAAAATGAAAATCAATCAGGTCCGGTCTCAGTCCGGTCCCAATCATGGTACTTAAAATCTAAATACAGGTAGTGTTATGTAAACAAATAAAATTAAAAAAAAACCTACAATTTAAGGTATAAATTTATTTATAAAATCGGGTAGTCCAGTCCAGTATATTACTAAACGCATCATATAGTATGGTCTGGACTAATACAGACTGAACCTTATGGACCGGTCCATAAACGGTCCAAAATGTTTTAAGATCAGACCAACAGTCCGATCCACAGTCTACTTTATTAAATTTTATTTAATTACTGATCCGGTCCGGTCTAAAAAATATACTAAGCCGTCGGTTCTGTCCAATTTTGGTCTTTGATTAACGTTTAAGTGTGGTCCGGTCCGACTTCGGTCCCCTGGTAAAATTTGAAGTCTGGTTTGGTCCTTAAAATAACGGACCGTGCAGAACACTACCTCGTACTTATATCATGACCGACCTAGGATACAGCCATAGAGTAATATGTAATATATTAATAATTGTAATGGAGTACTCTATTAATCTACGGCCACAGTTGATTAGCTAATGTTTTCAACATTAAGGAGACTAAAAACTTACTTGAGAAATAATACGGGTCAGGTGTAGGTGTATAGTATATATAAATGATAAATACCTTTTAACATATTTTTAATTTTATGTAGAAGCGACTGAATGGGCTTACCATATTGTCCGTTTATAGAAAAATACAAGTAAAACCCTATGAAGTAATCGTTATGATAGCATAGACGTGTCTAGACGTCAAGAAAATTAAATCTTGTTTTGTAAATTTAGTAGACTAAAGCATATATACCTATTTATATATATTATGTACAGAAATATTTTATACCTCCCTCCCCTCATGATAAAATCCTAGATTCACCACTGGTGATTGTGTGTATGTGTGTGTGTGTAAGTTGACGGCGTTCGAGTCCGGACGTCCGGTACCGCATTTCTTCGTGTTTCCACTTCCAGGGACGATGATCGCGGGGCGATAGGCGCTGCCATAATAGCCGCTGTCACACGCACAAGAGTTTTATTTGTCGCAGGCACGTCGCGAACGGTTTGGTTATTTTTTTTTATACATATTTTTTTTTCGTTTCCTCTTTTATAATCTTGAGCAGTGTCCAGCAGCTACGTTGGCAGCGCGATCGTACAAGTCGGCAGTCGTCCGCGCGAGCTCTGAAAACGTACGTCGGATCTAGACTGCGAAAACATTTACGGTGGCGGTTACGTAGAAAGGAAACCAATCGCGGAATGCGCGCAAACATATCCTTAAGGCAGGGATAGGCAACTCAAAGTTACTAAAGGGCCAATTTCTAAAAAACTAAAATCTAGCGCAGCGTTTCTTAAACTGTATTCCGTGGAACCTTGGGGTTCCACGAAGCTTAAGTAATTTTTTAAAAATGTTTAAGACAATTACTTTAAAATGTCCAACTAAAGATTAGTTATTGTGAAAAAATGTTTGCATTATAGAAAAAAAAATCTTTGTATGTTTAATAACAATGTATAAGCCATATGGAATAGTCTAAATTTATATTTAATCTAATTAAAGTAATTATTATATATGTATACAATTATTATTATTTTAATTTTAATTTTAACATTTTTTTTAATTTAATATCTTTAACACAATATTATTATATGATTATAATTTATTTATAAATAATCAAAAAAAAAGTATGGTTTCCACGATAAATGTGAACATTAAAAGGGTTCCACGGATAACAAAAGTTAAAGAAACACTGATCTAATGAGCTGGAGCGTAGAAAAACAAGATCATTTAAAATATGAATTTTAATTAGCATTTATGTATACGGAAATAATAAATTCAACACACAGGACATCACGACACGAATGATACGAGGAAACTAATATAGTTAAATTGTGTGGTACAAACAGCTATGCTTGAAAGCTGTATGTATGTATGTATACATACATACGAGTATGACATTTACACTCTAATATTATGACTCTATACTACTCTACTATTATTATTATGATATATATCATATAGACATTTAACGATGTTTAATACCAGATAACAATTATTCTATCGATAAGATAGAGTATAGACGACAAACTTTAATATTGTATGATAAAATTTGAAAATATAGATCGGGCCAGATAAAAAAAGCTCTTGTGCCGCCAGTTGCCAACCCCTACCTAAAGGTATCGTAACATGGCCGCAGGGTATGCAACTGACGGTTTATATTCTACTTTTTTTCGGAGACTGCTAATTTTTCTTCATAAATACACTATTGTAGGTGTATGCGCTATAGCTTCATTGCATACCCCGAATTCAATGTCTGGCTACGCTTATGGATCGTAATATGCCATAAATATATATATATATATATATATTGAATATGTGCTAAAAATGTCCCATGCGGATATTTAACAATGAAACAATTTTCTAGGGCTAAGCTATTGCACGAGGCAAACGTTGAATATCACGTCACTAATTATACTCGGCTATAGATTGAAGGCACATGGATTTTTCGAGTAAATCATTGACGAGTACTGAATGATCAAACGGGATATTTACGTCTATATAATAATATATACATCATATTTTAATTAAAGCTCATACATGGTGTACAGGAAACGTTTAATTTAAGAAGGACGTAAATGAAATGAATGGGCAAAAGCAGTGTCTATTTTAGTCATCTGAACAAATATAACTCTACTAATTTATTTTAAATAATTTGTAAAACTATTTAGAAGAACTTATATTTCAATAATTATCATTAACATTTCATTGGAATATTAACATAAAAAAAACTGAAATATTTCGTAATTTGTTAACAAAAATGTGTTTTCAAAAATGTATCTAATTAATGATGTTAATATTTACATGGATACTCTTTTTGTAAATAAACTTTAAAAGTATTTATTATGTTCTTAAAGTTTACCCTAAGTTTATCAATTTTTTCTTGATATTAAAACTTTCTTTTAGTTTTTTATTAATCGATAAAAAAAGTGAATTGTGCTAAAAGTTTGCTAAAAACTTACGTGTCCAATAACAGTTAAATTAAAGGAATTTGAAGGATTAGCATTTCCAAAATTATACTAAATATTCTTTATAAAAATATAATAATAAAAGATATCCCAAGATATTCCTAACCTGAACTCAAAGATATAAAAATAAAACTCACATCTATTATACAGAAAATGTTTCTCTACATTATAATAGGCACGGTGGTATCAACAAATTATTTTATGGAGCTCGCCACCAAACTGTGGGACTGTGTTTTTTTCTCACTCAAACACATGATTTAAATTTTAAACGCTTAATATAAAGATTAAGTAAAAAAAAAAAAAAAAAAAAATGAAATAAATTATTATTTTGTTCTGATTACACTAAGGGGCGGATACAGAGGCCCTAAACGGAAAGGGGGCAATTAATAAATAATAAATATAAACTACTAAGTTATAGGCTAAAACAATATCATCTATTTTAAAAAATAAAGGTGTTTATTTTTTAGATAATGAAGAACTTTATGTATTTGTTTAAAAAAAACTTATTAATCTTTATAAATTACCGCTAATTATTATATATGATAAATATTATATATAAATTAATTAATAAATTATTTTAAATTATAAAATCTTTTTTTCTATTATTTTTTGAAAATATATCTATCACTTCATTTATGTCAATATGTTGATCTCGATGACAATGTAAAATCGCCAATTCAGGAAGTTTTTCTTGCATCGCAGCCAAGTTTTTATTTTCTTAAGTGGAGAAAAACTCCTTTCAGCCGACGCTATACTAACTGTAAAACTAGCTAAAATCTTTAACAGTGAATATATTGTTGGAAACATATCTTTATCACAATGTTCTAAAGAGTTTAGAGCTGTATCAGGAACATCATTTTTTTCTTTATTCCAATATTCTTTCCACCAAATCATTTCCCCTTGCAACTTTCTAATAAAAGCTTCTCTATTTGCAAACCTGTCACTTAATCTTTGTACATTTAGAAACTGATTCCAAATAGATTCAAATATTTGTATTGTATCTTCGTGTATTTTAGAAATTAATATTTTTGGCACAAATATTCCTAAATTATTCAAGCTCAATGTTTCTTCTGTAAATCTTGATTTCTTATCGTTTATCATAAAATCTAAAAACGGAATGTATACTGTTACACGGAAATAGTCTTCTACATTTTTAATATCCGGATTTGATCTGTGATGCTGTGATGATATTGTTCTAGGCTTTTTAACAGTGATCTCTAATTTTTCCATTTTTTCAACAGTTTTAATGTACAAATTTTTGAACTCTATTTTACTGTTTAATCTAAGTTTATTTAAAATATCAGTAGTTGTATTTATGCCGTTAACTGCAGACTGTTTATCAAATAATTTTTTTTCGCAAAATTACATTTAGTGGTTTTGTAATCGAAAATATATTTGAAACAACATAAAGAATGATAACGAAATCGCAGTTTATTGAATTTAATATTACCTTGGCTTTACTAGATGACTCTCGATTATCCCAAACGGTTATTTTTTGAAGAGAATCCATAATTTCCGAAATTCCAATTAAAAACTATGTCACTGTTATATTCCGTTTAACCCACCTGGTTTCACAAAGCGAGTGTATTGAGGAATGTAGAACAGACTGTAATACAAAATTTCGTTTCGAACTTCCGTGAAAAAATGAAATAATTCCTTAATTTGTCCAAAACTATTACGGATAGACTGAATTTGACAGCCTTTAGAAATGACAAGATTGAAGCAATGATTAAAACACGAGCATCTCACAGCACTTGGTATCTTTTCAAGCATAGTTTTTACTGCACCACACACTTTTGAAGCCATAACGCTACAACCGTCAGTAGCAATACCAACCAGTTATTAAAATCCAAATTGAAGTTTTTCATTAATTTTAAAACAGTTTCTTTTAATTATTTACCATTTATTTTTTGTTTTACTCGTATTTCAGAATTATCGGAATTATAATTGTGTGGATCTATAAAACCAAGAAAATTTTCATGAATAGTGTAATCATCATTAATATATCGTACAACTAAACATAATTGAGATGTAATAGATATATCTGTAGTTTCGTCGAACATTATGTTATAATAGGGAGACAAATTTACTTTGTTTATAATATTGTTGATAATTAATTCACTTCAGATGGATATAATTTCATCTGCGTAGTTTTACTTTTTTATGTAACTTTGGAACTTGTATTTTTCAAATAGTCTTCTAAATCCTTATTCTCAAACTATCAAGGTTAGCATAGTTAATTTAAAAATAAATTTATTGATTACTGTTATTGTAAAAGCTGCAGTAGTAAAGAGTAATAGTGAAAGTGAATTAGAATGGTAGGTATACATATTTTGATGACCCAAATTCCAAAAATAAAATATTAATTACAAAAATCAAATTTGATACTTTTTTGGTGAACGGGGGGGGGGGGGAACTGCCCCCATCGCTTCCCCTTTTATCCGCCCCCGATTACACTTATAAATCGAAAATAAAAAGTAAAATGTCTCGTTAAAAAGTTCCCGTTATATCATATTATATTGTATCAGAAATGACGAAAATTCCACGTATTTTTCAATAATTTTTGTACAATAGTAACAGAATGAAAATAAATAAAAATATTATTAAACACGAGGCTTCGTGTATAAATTATGTATACCATATATATGTATGTGTGTGTGTGTGTTGTGCTTGAATATAGTGAATTCCATCAGAAATTGATGCACGCATACCTTTAAAACGTCCGGTGAAAAATGGTAGGCACTCGCTGTTAAAGTTATTCGGTCCGTCGCATGCATGACATACGTAAACTGCCAACAAAAAAATACATTAATATTAATGCGCTATTACAGGTCTAATGCACATTTTTTTTATTTTTTGCGTTGAGTTGCATATTTACAGTTTATGCAGAAAGTCAAAATAATAAAATCTATAAATTATAAAATTATAAAAATTATAGTAATGATAATAAACAGATTAATATGATTTAATTTAATTTTTAGTTATTAATCGTCTGAGAGTATATTTTTAAGTTTTTACATATAGTCAGTGGCGTATATAGGAATTAATTTCGGGGGGGGGGGGGGGGGGGTATGAAAAAATATATACTAAATGAAGGTTATAAATTAACTTATTTTTAATAACTATGAAAATTAGAATACATAAATTTAATTACAGGACAAAGTCTAATTTTTGAGGTAGATTTACAAAATTATTTATCACTTCTTCAGTGTTTATTGAAATACTTAGATGAATTGACATGAGATAATTCTGTTAGTCGATTTTTGCTTGTACTATTTCTCAAGCACGACTTCAATCTTTTCAATATCGAAAACAATCTTTCTGATGACGCTGTTGAGACTGGTAAAGTTACTAATATTGACATTAAGCACCATATATTTGGAAAAAAATCAACGGATAGTTTATTCAAAGTATCAATAGTAGATTTGGATTTCTGACAAACCACGGAACATTTGCAATTATTCTGAGGACTTTGTTTTGGATAATTTGCATTTTTTTGATGTGCGAAGATGCACAATCACCCCATACCGGGCAAGCGTAGGTAAGAATTGGGCGTATAATTTGCTTAAAAATTAGGAGAGAGCATTTTTTTTCCCATACTAGACAGTTTGGTTTTAATTAATACATGGATTAAAGAAATGCACACGTGGGTCGTACTAACCATAAATTTCGGAGGGGGGTTTGAACCCCCCCCCTATATACGCCACTGCATATAGTTATCGACTATAAGCAATGAGGATAAAAAATATGAACGATTATCTATTATATGTATATCTATATACATATCTATTATAGATTTCGTAAGAATAAATTTATTTTACAATTAAAATAAAGTTTGAATATTGAAGAATATTTTGCCTATTTTTATGGAATATATTATATTATTGTACATAAAATAAATTATATATATTGTTGATTTCTGAGTTGTGATTTTCTCATTGCTGGAAAAAAATTTTATTTGACTTAAGAACGATAAAAATCATTTAGTTTCTTTATTCAGTCAGGGAATAATAGAGAACAACTATCTGAATATTTAAATTATAGCTTAGTTGCTATTATAAATAATGTACCACTGACATGGGTCGACATGGAAAGGTCATTCAGTTTGTATAAAAATATTTTAACAAATAGAAGAACAAATTTAACTTCTAGCAGTATAGAGCAATACATTAATGTAAATAAAAATAAACTTTGTGATACATAGATTATACATTTTAATTAACATTTTTTTATGATTTACCAAAAAATGGTGTACAACCCTGTTTACAACAGTTATTTAATGGTTTATATATATATACATATTTGTTAAATGTTTTAAATTTAAATAAAATGGTATACAGTAAAAATGTATTTTATCTTAAAATAAAGATTTATAAGGTATTATAATATCTTGAAATTCTTAAATACCCATATCCTATAATTTCATTTTAAAATATATTTTTTTTAAAGTTATTCTACATTTTACACTTTTCCAAATAAATAGTCAACAACAATAATTTATTATTTTATATTTTGTTTCATTAAATTTGTTTTATAACTTTTTTATTATTTTATTTTATTAAATATATATTATTTGCTTCATATCTAACTTACAGCATCTGAACTAATCTATTTTATTAATTGACTATTTTACTAAATCTGGATTTTATGTTGCTTAAAAATGCAGTTATATGAAGAGATGATTTAAATTATTTTCCATAGTTCAATTAGTTTATTTATGAGATTTAAAAATAGATTGAGTTAAAAAGAAATTAAAAATCTAACAAGAAAATAATTAGAAGAATTATGGTTAAATTGTTCAACTAATTAAAATAAAGTTTTTTTTTTAGAAATATGTTTAAAAATTAACTTCTTCGAGAAAAAACAAAAATCAAAATGAACCATGTAAAATGTACATGTTTAACGAAAATTATAATATTAAAATCAAATTAAATAAAACTTGATAATGTTGGAATTAATCAACTGGAATGTATAAAAATATTATGATTTTAAATAATTAAAAGTTATCAACCAACATCAAGAGGATTATTGAAAAGCTATATATAACATTTTCGCATTATGAATTATTGTATATTATATTATAATGCTTCCGAAGACTTGTAAAATCGTTAAGGTGGTTAATCCTCTTATTCACTGATTCTATGGCTATAAGTCCACTGGTATATAACTATCCACTTATTGTGTGTCCAATATCATTGTACCTGATATTTAAAACATCGATATTCCATATAGTGTTTGATTATTAGCGTTGGAGTGAGATGTTTATAAAATGTTCGTTCGGAGTAATATTTTGTTTTTCCTATAGCATACCGTTCACGTTAATAGAAAACGGAGTTCTTATCTACTACTACTTGCTGCTAACAAGTTACGGATCGACACATGCATACCTCCCCAATTAGTTTTATAATGCAAAATAAATCGACATTAAAATTATGCTCTTGGTTCATCGAAAACTAAAGCATACACTCACTAATTCTTCTATCAATTCTCTGTTTGGTAACGTTGTGTTATCAACAACAATAACGAAGAAGTTACGTTTGTAATACGAGCTGAAGAACGATTGAACATATACCTTTTTGGCAAAACAATCGAGCATAGAATATTTTATGCGAGATTGTTACATTCACGTTCCCGAAATTTTGTAACTAATATTATTCACCTATTTTTTCATCAACTATTAAAATACTTAACTTAAAAGAGCCGCGAGCCAAGAACCGAGTGTTGTCGGCAATGTTATCGATTTATTTAATGCAATTAATATTAGTTTTATCCGTAATATATTGATATTTTAAATATTTAGCATTGGAAGAAAATATAAGATAATTACGGTAGTTACGCTTCCAAAATTATTAGGTATAAGAAATAATTCAGTTTATACATATATTGTTCGATCACCTATAATCGTATCACATATAGTGCGTTGTGTAGTTATAGTTATATAGTGTATATAGTATAATGTACTTTTTATATTTTTAACATGGATACAACAATAATTTTGTCGGAAAGAGGCAAAGAATTGGCCTTAGTGAATTTTTACAGACATAAGTTAATTGGAGAACGAAAAAAAGATAATCTTTTGAGATGGAAGTGTATCAATAATAAAAGTTCAATAATAATTTTCTCTGGGTTAGATAAACGTAATGCGATTGAAACTTCTGAACAACACAATCACATTCGAAATTAAACTGAAAAAATATTATAAAAATACACATTTTGAGAGAAAATGAATAGTTAATATAATTAAAAATTGAAATTGGCAAAATCACAGAGTTTTTTTATGCTCAATCATATAGGTGTCTATTGTATTTCTATATCCTTTGATATATCAAAAAATTTGGTCAATCATGTTGTAAAAAGGGAGTTTTATTCTCAATCGTATAAATACGTATGAGATTATGCGAGATAGAGTTACTTAGTCAAAATATCGGCTGTTAATAATCTGTAGCGTAGTATCCATTGATGCACATACGGGGTTGATACGAGAGTATTTACTCCTTAGCACTTCCAGTTTATTTTTAGATAAAGTATACTGTCAAAGAATTTTTTTTTTTTTTTGTTTTTGCTTATGAAAATAAGTTTATTTCAATTTTTATTCGTATTACTCAATATTAATATTATCGTTACCAACATTAGTACAATAATAAAAATAAAAATAATTTTTTTCGATTTATATTATATTTTTAATGAACGTAAAGCAACGCTATGTTGGTTATACATATATATTAAACCATATAAGATCGTTTATTGAATATAGGTTTTCGTTATCTCAATGTTATTTTGAGATTAAAATACTTTATGCTCACAAGGTGTAGGGGGTGCGAGGAGCTAAGCTCTCCATTGGTTACCTTGGGTTCAATAATCTTAGCACTCCAAACTTGCATGCTGAAAGTACGCCTATAGTTGTATCAAAGCACGTACACTTATTTATAAACGTTAAACAGTTAAAGAAATAATCGGTTTCGATCGTACCAACCAGCACATTAAAAAGTACACGTATACGTAAGCCCAGGTGAACAAACATACGCACGTACAAATAAAATCATAATGTATAGTGTATTAATCTTAACAGGAAATGTGTTCACTTAACGTAAAAAATCCCGTTTAAAGCGCAAAAAATACTGTGAATTCCAAGGTTGATTATTTTTTTTTAAATATGAACACAAACACGATTTATTTTGTTGTCCAAATGCCAAAACGAAAAATTCTCTAACTGTATAATCTTTTAAGATAAAGTTATCAGATCCGGTACTCAAAATTTAGACGTCGAGGTTTTCAATTAAATTTGCATGTCACATCGTGCTTATAAACCAAATGAAAAAAATGTTATGAACATTTTACTCGTATACATGGAACAAACCTTAACCCCGTGGCACGGATATACAAGAGAAAAAAAAGTAACGAAGATATGAAGAGACAAGTATAGTATGCGGTAGATAATATATTATCTAAGGAGAGTATATTATACTCTCCTTTATTATATACCAGGACTAAATTTTAGTTTCCAACAATTTGTTTGAAGAATTGTATACGTTTAAATAAATCAAAATTATTTTGTTATTATAAATTGTATGACAAAAAGAATTTAAAAAAATACTTTCAATAATTGATTCCTACAATATTTAATCTATTTTGAATACTTTACATTTTAATATAGTACTTGGATAAATTATAAAACTTATAAAATTATAACTTATTATATTAATAATTAGTATTTTTAATATAGTAATAAATATTCTTTAGGAAGAAGCCTAACCTATATGGAAATTTATTGATGGAATAAAAAAAATTCAAAATTTAGAAGAATTGAAACGAGTACAGTATAATGTTGGAGAACAACTACAAAAAAAAAAGTACAAGGACTGTGCTAAAGACTTCATCAGTTAATTACAAATTATAATACTAATGATAATAAGAACATTGCTAGAGGTATAATTAGTATTCGAGGTGTGAAATATTTAATTTAAAATATTTCACAAAAACGTTAAATATCGAAACTTTTTTAACACTAATATTAATGAAGGTTATTTATTAATTATTAATTATATAATTTAAAAGTTCTAGTTCTAGGTATAATCATTGATATGAATGGAATGAACACCGTGGTTGACATATAACTATATTGGGGTTTTGTTTTCGAGTTTTTATAACATTAGTGCTAAACTTAGTTTTTTCCCCAAGGTAAGGGCTTATCATCGGCAATATCGACAAACAATGTATCATATATGATGATACTATTATTATGACTGAATATAAATATATTATTTATACTTTATTTATTTTTAATATATTATACTATTATTATTATTTATTTATTATATAAATACCTATAAGCAAATTAATTACAATAAACTGCCTTAATTATATTCCTATTAAAAACTTGGCTACATTGCATACCACATTTATATTTATATTTATATATTTAAATAAATAACTGATAAATTAATAATTATATTATGCTATATTAATAATCAGTACTACAGTGAACTAATGTAAGAATTCAATATAATCAGTATTGAATCATTATGTTTTTTGTATGTTTTTTTTTGTCAATAAAAATAATGTTGAATACCATTTTTAATGTATAATACCAAAGAAAACCATTACTAATGAGTAGTTAGTGATTGTTTTCCCTAATATTATAAAATCGTGAATTTAAGTTATAAAAATTATACGTAAAATTAAACTTATTAAAAAAAAAAAAAAAAATGTACCTATTATAATACAGAAATATTTCACTATTATGAATTTCATGAAATTTCCAAACACTAGGTATAGCATATAATTTGTCACTAAATGCTTAATCGTCTATTTTCGCTATTATTAATTCGCGGTTATTGTTCCGCTATTTTGGCCGGATACCATTTATAGTAGTAATCGGCTTAACCAAATGTCCTATCAATCAATTGATAAGATTGCATTTGGAAAAATGGTGAGTTGAAAAAATCGATGATTAGGATTCGTTAGAAAAAAAGAATAAAAAAAAATATGAAAATAACGCATTCAAATTCCGTGTAAAAAGAGAGTAGCCGCGCAGCGGAAAAATGAAATGTGATTTTGCAATACTGATGCTTTTGCGAGTGACGAAAATAAACCCTGTGCAATATAATGGCGAATTGCGTAACACGATGTATTCCGGGACGCATAGAAACATAGGTTTCGTAAAAACGTGTAGCGTCTTGCGCGTGTATATATATGATATATATATAATATAAAACATCGTAAAATATTATTAGCGTCTGTAAATTGTATCGAAAAATCGTTTACGCAACAACAGCGCTGTTTTTTTTATTAACACTGTGTTTTCGTTATGCGACTGTTTCGTAACCGCTGTGCGTCTCGTGTACTCATCCATTGTCCGACGATACGCTCGTTAAATGTACTACGCACGCACGTATATATAAATATATATGTATATATATATATATATATATAATTATATGCCGGCTCGTAAAAATGTTATATAATTATATTTTTCAATCGTCTCGTCGACCAGCAGGGATGCGCATACGTAAAGGGTTGACGGTCGCGCGTGTTGTACGACTGCGGAAACGCGAAATAGACAATTAACAATGGTGAAAAAGTGTCGAGGAAAAACTTTTAATAATTACTTATCGATGTCAGCAAGAACGATGATCGAGCGAGTGACTTGCAGCGAGTCGACGGCATCCACGAACGCACGCCGAATACACATGTGCGAGCCGAACCTACCGCAATCCGCTCGGGAATCAATATTGACAACGAACCAACAACGAACCACTTGCAGTGGCGTTCGTTCTGGTATACTAGTCTACTTTGTCTTCCAAGGATTATGCGACGCTGGTAATGAGTAGTGCTACCGTATTGATGGACCTATTTGGACGAAAAATCAAAAATAAAGCGAAAACAGCGACGTTGGTGCCATACTGATTTGTATAAAAAAAGGAACGGTACGGAGCCTCGGGTTTAGGATCCCACTGTAAAGGTTTACTTTTGTAAATATCGATTAGAAGAAAAGTTCCTTTCTCTGACCGTTCCGTGATAAAATTAAAGCGATTTAAATACTTAGAAAATTTAAATAACGTAAACATTAATAAATTAATATAGATAAATTCCGAGAATAGTTAAAAACTGACGAACCTGTCCACGCGCCATCCAAACTTACACAAGGTTGTGTTCGCGAAAAAAAACCTACTCGCGTAAGTTCGATTTGCACATGTGTACCCTACGCGATACGACCGCACGTAAACGAATATCTCTGCACGTTTCCGCCGTCTTCCATTGACTCTTCGACTGTCCGGGCAGCAGCGTTGAGGTCGCGCAAAGCCACTCGAGAACAGACACCGACGACATCGCCAATCGTTATGTTTAACATTCGTCCGGTTCGGCACGTATATATAATGATGATAATTAGTATAAAGATACATGTATACACACGTTCGTGTTGAAGTGGAACGTGTGTGACTCGTTATAACGCACACGGCGGCCGCAAAACTGTAAAAGGGTTTCGTCGGTCGTAAATAGTGTGTACGTATTGCGGTGAAGACTTAGACGACGCGTACAATAATAATATTGTGTACGTGTATTTATTACACCTGATTGCTGCTCGGGGTGGGTCGGCGGAGATATTACGTGCAAACGGATACGCTCTCCCGTCGTCATTTTAATACACACACACACACACACACACACATATATAATCAAACGGGTACGTATTATTGCGTTTCTTCAGACAGCAACCCCTTTGTCGCTAATTAGACCGGTGTATGAGTGCGCAAGCGTGGTTGTTATTACGTAACAACGCCGTCGGTGTGGAGTAGAAACGAATGAAAAAAAAAATATTTAAAAGCGGTTTATTGACGTGTAAGAATACCTTCAAGTCTCACGTAATTGTACTTGCATTGACCGCATGGTATTAACGTGTAATGATATTTAGCAGCGGTGACTCTCTCCCCTGCGAGGTGCCTATCTCGTTAGCCATGATAATCGGCAGAAATCAACCCTTCGTTTAAAAAAAAAAAAAACAAAAAAAATTAAAACTCTTATAAACACACACACACACACACACACACACATGTTCGCGATAAACGGTAATGGGATTAAAATAGGGTAACTGGATATTTATACGATGCACGCGATAAAGTTACACTTTGTGTGATTCGTGTGTACGGATTAAAGCTCCCTGTTTAATGTACTATATATGCGTTCACGTATTCACGTGAAATTAACATTCGTTAATCTAAAACCTTGTACTTGAAAAAATCGTGCTGTACGCAAAGGCCGGTCACGATATAGAACATATATATAGTGCAGCACCGCACAAATATCCGTGAACACGTGAATAACTCTGTTGTAGTATTAGGCAATTCAAATTTATTGTTTAGGTCAAAGCATCGGTGTAAACTTGAGGGGGGGTTAATAGGTGGGAAATTGACCCCCTGTAATAAATACGGTAATAAATACTCAATAAATAATAAATAAGTGCTCCCTCTGATATTTAAAATACCTCGTTTTAAAATAAGTACAATACAGCTGATTATAGCTGTTACTATATAATTTTTTTTTAAATCTTAATTTTCAATATTTGTTTATCTAACATAATGTTAGAAAATGAATAATTTTGTATAATAATATATAGGTAGTAAAGCGACATTTAGCCGCGGATAAGATTGGATTAGGCCACCGGGGCACCAGGGAATGCCCCGGCGGGCTACTTTAATTTTGGTTAAATAAAATTACTTATATTTTTTGTTTTTAATTTATTGCGTCTATCTTCTATTCTTAAAATAAAATAAAAAATATCACCTTGTAACACGGTATTACTAATGGATACGTTGACACAGGATTAGATAACTCGAAATTTGTATATTGAACATATTTAAAATGTAGCGATAGGCCAATTGATAACAATGATTTCATCACAATATTTATGAATAGAAAAATTGTAGGAAATTCGAATACAAAAAAAGTGTACAAATTTATAATTAATATAATATTAAAAATAATTAAATATTTATTAGATATATCTATGCAAACTAGTACCACTATAATTTATAATAAAATATATGTTAAGAATTTTAAGTATATTCATAATTTATCAACCCTAATAGAATTTCATAAATATAAACATTTAATATATATCTCTGATCTTGAGTATAATACCAGATACATATATAATCGAAATACATGTCTTCCAAAATTTAATAATACAATTGTTGGCCAAAAAATTATATAATATATTTGTCTAAGTTTTTGTTGTAAGTTAAATATAAATAATTTTCATAATTTAAAATCCTTAACTTATATAAGAGTTTTAGATTTATTAAGTATTTAATTAAACTAATTAATTATTTATTAGTTTAAGTTATATACAAATAAGAAATTATAAATTGTTATGTACCTGTATATACGAACTTAAATAGATAAAAGTCGTTGCTCCCTCACAAGTTTTGCTTATAAAGGTAGCTTTAATATTGTATTTTATTTTTTGAAAACTTTAAATTACGAATTATATTATTACAATAAAGCTTACTTATAATAATAAAAAACAAAAACGTAGTTGAAAGCTTTTATTTCTTGGCTGCTGAAGCATTAACATTTTATATTACACAGTTTATTAAACATTGTGTAGTAAACAGAATGATAAACGAAATTTAGGTATTCTAACTGAAAATTCTTGAATTATAAATATTATGGACTGCGACCAAATCAAAACTAAGATAAACAGTATAATGATATGAATTGAATACTCAAATATAAGCATAATATATTCTTACTTATTTTACTTTTAAGACAATTTAATAACATAACGTTAATACCTTCGTTTATTTATATACCTATTATTTATATTCACATTGAAATTAAACATTATTATTATATCTATTTGGTTACTTATATGCTTACATTTGCTGTTGGACGGTTTGATATGAATTATCTTAAGGATACCTTTATTAAGAAGTGTGCTGATATTATAAATGTGTCAATTATAATAAAGTATTGTGGACTGCTAAACTTAGTGGGTTTTCTCAAAGCACTGAATTATAGAATACGAGTCTATTGAAATTAAACATAATTTAAACTTAGTGTAAATTACATGGATGGATTCGTTTTAAAAATATTATACATATGATACGTTTGTATTAATTTTATACATTTTAAAATCAGTCGCGATTTGCATCTTGCCCGTTACACACGTTATCGTACGCTCCTCTTAATTGTTGTGTTCCCGTTATTATTTTGTGTTCAAATGCGACAAGTTGACTACGTAAAAATTCAAAATCAACAAGCATTTTTGTAAAAAATGTTGTGCGTTTAAAACCAACCAATTACCGTTTATACAACAAAAATATTCGTCGCGCTATCGCTGCAACTTGCGTGACAACCGTTACCCTCAAGATAATATGTCGTAGCCTCATAATACATCACGGAAACAGAAAAATAAAAAATAATAATAATACACTATCTACTCATTTAAAAACAACTAATGATCTTGTAGACGTTATCGAAAATATGGACGATGATTTGAATAATTGGAACGAAATCAAATCATCAAAGGACGGTAAACGAAATCATTCTAGCTCTTCCGAACAAAAAACTCCGCGAACACCAGTGAAGAAAAATAAAAAGTTTTTTTTTTCTGCAAATCGTTACGAAGTATTATTATAAAACGATCATGAGACTATTCTCCCAACGATTGATCCTACTAATACTAATATTAAAAAACCTGTAGCATCCTTAAACGTTGAACATAAGTTTACTCTACCCCCACCAATATTCTTAAGACTACTACACGTTACATTTACTGATCTGTGCACAAAACTCATTGAGATTTTGGTGTCGAAAATTTCCACAACAAAGCTCTGGCAGACCACCTCAAAATTATGACAACCAATTCAGATTCATATAGATCCGTGTCTTAAGATCCGTGGTCCATTTCTTAAGAGAAAAAAAAGCTAAATTTCACACCTACCAGCTTAAAGAAAACAAACCAACTCGAGTTGTCATTTGCAATCTTCACTCAACTACTCCGTCGGAGTTAATCAAATCCGAGCTCGAACAACGTCTTTTTGAAGTCAGGTACGTCTCAGCTGTCCTACACAAAGTAAATAAAAATCCACTAATTTTGTTCTTTGTGAACCTCGAACCAACCAGCCAATCCAACGACATTTTCCAACTTACATCCCTTCTCCACACAAACATTAAGATGGATGAACCTTATAAGACTAAAACTATTAGTCAATGCACTGATTGCCAAGTATATGGACACACCAAATCGTACTGTGACTATCCAGCTCGTTGCGTTCGCTGCGGTGGTCATCATTTATCAGCAGAATTTATCAAATTATAAAGGATGCTCCATCTACAACGAAAAAAAAATCTAATATCAAGTAATCACTTATCTAATAATTTTAGCTCTAAAAATACTTATGTACAAAATACCCACTCAGTGAAAGTCTCCATAATACACCCTTTAGAATCTACTCCTACCTACGCCTAAGCTACTTTTAATTCTCATTCCAATCATACGGTACCTTCATCTACTCTAGACATAAAATAATGTCAACCTTCATTGATGAGTTTAAACAATTTATTAATCCTTTAATTGTTCTACTAATCAAAGTAATTTCAAAACTTTTAGATTAAAAATATGTCTTCTTCAACAAGCAACTCACTCTGATTCTCCAATTTAATGCTAACATCCTCAAGAATCACTAAAATGAATTACAGGTTAAACGTATCGATATTACTCTAATATCAGAAACGCACTTCACTAAATATTCTCATCTTAATCCCCTTATTTCCAATTCAGCGTCTCGCACAATTCCAAGCAATCCCACACGATGACTGAAAAGAAATTGGTGTCGAGATTTACTAAATGAATAAATAAAAATGATAAAACAATTATTAATAAACAAATAGGTAGTGCTTTCACTGGATGGCTTCTTTCCCCACGCTTTCATGTACAAAATATTATCTGTATATATAAAACAGTAAGCTGATTGACTGCTATCAACGCACAGCTCAAACCATTGGACGGATCTGGCTGA
>NW_020273626.1:1197982-1318082 GCF_003268045.1 Sipha flava | reverse complement strand
TTAACAAAATTTAATCTTGGCAGGTTACATACATTTATATACTTAAATCCGGCAACGACGGGTAATTCAGTTAGTATCACATATTCTTATTGTGACCAAGGGTACATATTGTACATTTCTTGTTAAAATTAAAAAAAAACATTTTAAAGTAACTATGAATTGAAACTATATAAATATAAATTCGTAGTTTATTAAAACATTTGTAATTATCATTCGTTCAGATGCAATAAAATAATTGTTTATTCTTTAATTCACATATTACATACATGATGAACACGAAATCGAGTACTAATTATATTTGTACTTTTTCGCGTGTTATTTGGTATCAATGATGTGCAATTTCGTAGCAATTTCCTATCATTTTAATTAAAATACAAAATGGAACTTTTGGTGAATTTTCTAAGACATATATGCGCAGGGAAAATAACGATTATCGTGAATTACATTATTTTATTTGTACTCGGAATTTAAATTTACAGTGAACAATAGAACATTAAAACATTTAAGACTTACACTTCGTCTGTGATTTGAAATATTTTACGCGCACTTATAAAAATACGTCGTATAAGTAGCTCACCCCCCCCCCCCCCCCTTGGGGGCAGTGGTTATAGGGCACGACTAATTCGATGGCCGTGTACGAAATCGGACTTAATTATTTTTAAGCCTATACCGTGAAAGAGTGGTGTAACGTTTACGAGTAATTATTATGGCATTTGACCCTGAACCATGCAGGATGGTTATGTTCATCATCCCCTGCCGGCACAATAGACTGTTAAGTGAAACGGTCGGTAGTTATAACGGCCAACGAATAGGTTAAAAGAATTATGATATCTACATGACAACCCAGTGACCCATGTAAATAATTTATACAACTGTATTATTCGAACGTTGTTGATCAATGTCGATAACTTTTCCAGTGCATACAATTACGACAGCTAATTTTATTAATATTAATATGGTATCTCAGTAATATAATTGTTATTGATCCTGAACGGATTGTGGAGTATATTGATTTATTAATTGGATAATTATGTTGCGATTACGTAAATGAAATGACTACTCGATTTCATGTTTTAGAATAATGTGATATAAAATAAAATATATATATTTCAGTTGACAATTATTTAACAGTCATACAGTGAGGTCATTTGTTTATCTACGAATTTTGGTTTTCTTATTATTATTATATTACTTTGTTAACTCTACTAAGTTCTACTGTGTCTACTATCTGTTCTGTTGGTAATTCTTAATTTGTGGATCTGGACACTCCACTAAAATGTGACGGTTGTTCTAAACCAGTCCACCATAGGTGTTCGAGCCTTTCGACAATGGAGATAAAATCCTTTTCACTGGAAAACAGGTCATTGAAATATTTTTGGTTGGCTTGTGACCAAGCCTTAAAAAATTTACCAGATATTAAAATGCTAAAAAAAATCTTATATTAGAAGTAGATGAACTGAAAAAGTCACCTCCATATGTATCTAATATTGCTTGTGATAATGAATTAATTATTAATAATTAAATTAAATTAAATAATTAAAAATATTTTCAATTTAATTTATTTTTAAAACAATTTTAAATTTATTGTTTTAGACAAAAATTCAATATAAATGAAAACAAATTTGAAAAAAAGAAAACAATTATCTCAGATAATCATATCTATATCTAAAAGTATTATTATTATTTGTTACTTATTAAATTTTTTGATTGAATTAATTATTACAAATATAGTTTTTTTTAAATACATATTTTAATAGCTTATTTATTGATTCTTTATGGCATAAATGCATACAAATTTTAAGGTTTTTAAGGGTATGAAATAACTAGCACTAGTTAAAATATATATGAAACTGAATCAAATCTGTCTGATGTACGGATATCACATAACTGTAATCAGGTAAATTCCATTCTATAAACTATTATTGCTGACACTGGGACTGTAATACCAGTGCCATTAAATATTATCAGATTCGGCCATTACCTGAGTAGTAAACCACGAACTCTTGTGGTTTTCAACTCGATAGCCAAATCTTTTAACGTTATCAGAAACAAAAAAAAACTATCAACTCAATATCCATTATTTAGCCTTGGTTCAGATCGTACTCAATATCAGAAAAATTTTATGAAAAAAATTTCGAGAGGAATTATCTACACGCATTTCCAGTGAAGAACAAATCATCTTACAATGAAATTTGTTAAAAATGTATAAAAATGTATTAAAGATCATCAAATTGTCGGAAAAATGCGATAATAATTCCTAATCAAATTTTTAAAATTACATATCACTTACCAAAATGTAAGAGGTCTTAGGACCAAACTCGATTTGTTTAAAACTATTTTAAAAATAATATTAAAAATTATACACCCATAATTAAATTATCAATCATACCCAAACTCCTTGAGGCTATCATTACTAAGAAATCAACAATACTTTTAACTATAGTTATAATTATAATAGTCCTTTCCAGCATGATTTTCTTCCTAAACATTCTATTTCTACTAACATACTTACTTATCAAACTTATCTCTTGCAATCTTATGAAAATAACGTTTAAGTTGAGTCAGTCTACAACGATTTCCAAAAAAGCTTTCGATAAAGTAAATCATATTATTCTATTATATAAAATGAAATCCTTTAGTTTCGGTGGATTAATACTAAACTGGATCACCTCTAATCTTACAAACCGTTTTTAGTCAGTTAAACTCTCATATTATACATATTTATAACGTATAGTAAGAGACCCGTTAAAGTATCTTGGGTAAAAATATCTCCAACAAAATATCTCCGTCAAAATATCTCCGTTAAAAATATCTCCATTAAAAATATTTTCGATATGAAATATCTCCGCAAAAAATATTTCAGATTTGATTATTATAAATGTAAAATTAAATTATCTCAAAATGATGCATTGAGTAACATGTATTATATTATTTATTAGGTATACATTTAAAATTTTTTATTATAAATTTAAATTTTTACTATTTAAAAATTTGAGATTATGAGCGATTTATCTTAAATATTAAAGAGCTATCATTTCATTGAATTTTTATACGACACGTAATAGCTTTTCGTCATGATCCTTATACTTTTTCCTTTTTTTTGGACTTGGCTTCTCAGAAATTAATTTTTCTAATTAAACCTGTGAACATTTTAAATTTATGATCATGTATTATAATATTAATTAATATATAGTAATATTATATTATAACTGTACGATTTGTATAAATACTTCTTGTAATATTTATTCTTATTTCAAAAATGAGATAAACTTCCAAATAATTACGCGATTTGCTCCTAATGATGAATTAAATGCATGGTGCCAGGCCTCAACTGAGTGGTTTGTCTGAGGATTTTTTTTTAAAAATCTTTCATAACAATTGCACATACTAATTTCAAATGTAGGTAAACGTCTACGATTACAAGTTGAATGGCCGATCCAATTACCCTTAAAATAATCTATTAAAGTAGATAAATTGTTTTCATGTTCAACAAAATAAATTTAATCAACTAATTTATCAAAATAATTGATACCTTATTTATTGGTACAGATGCTAAAGCAGTTAAATACCGTACTTGTTATGAGAACCCTACATTTTCGGAATATAAAATCTGTGAACCATTTTCTTGAATTTTTCGCCATAACATTGTTGGAAGTGAAAAAAACATCCTTTTATTTTTGTTTGTGGAAATTCACCATTAAATGCTGTAACCAACGTTTTTCGAAATCAATAATGATAAAATGGGGATTAAAATTTCGATTTTTTTTTTTTTTTTTTTTTAATATTTGTAACATTTCATTGTATGATTTTGCTGTACGATTTGCCATAAGAATGTAGACAAGTGGAAAAGTTGTTTTATTTTTATAACCATATTTCGTATATAATTGATTAATAACTTCGGAACAGCTCGAAATGTTCCGTCAGCCATCCAGTTTTTAAATGTATCAAGTGTATTTAAATTTGTATTTGTACTTCTTTTCTTCTTTCTTCTTCTTCCTTGGTTTTGGCCATTCAAGACCATACCTTTAGATAAACATACTGCCACCTATCTCTATCCTCTGCTACTTCCTGCCAATGACTCTCCGGTTCTACTATTTCAGCGTCTCTCTTAACGCAATCCTCCCATTTGTATTTGTACTAAACATTAATATTCTATTTTCTTGTTTATTATCATAAATTAAAAAGGTATTACCATTAATGTTTTTATACTCATTTGGTAAGACCAAATCTTGAATAGTCGATGGATTTTCATTTTTCGTTCTCATCCTTTAAATTGTTCGAGACGTCGAGTTTATGCTTAGTAACTGGCCAACTACAAAATCTTCAGTTTTTGAAATTGTACAACTAATAATATTTCTCGTCGATAATTCTGTGTTTAATGCAGCATCTTTCAATTGTCCCAAAATTACTTTTGCCTGGACATTTGAAACATCTGGATCATGTAAATGAACCGATTCTTTTATAACTGTCCTTTTAAAGTAATTTTAACTATAAAAAATTATATATGAGATATTGAAACACATTTAACCAATTACATCAAATATTTGTAATGTTATATACCACCTGTTTCATCCAATGTTGATATAAGACATAAGCAGCATTTATATTTTTGACAATCAACATATCGCCGTATAAATTTATCACAACACATATATAAATGCAAGTATCCGTTATGTAGTAAAAGCTCTTTACCTTTCCGACTTTTAATAAATTTTAAATGCAATTTTACGAATTTAATACAAACCGTACAATATTTCAAACCGTAATGATATCACAATTTGATTGTCACATCTCACGTAGGTACACTTAAATGTTATCGATATTGTTAAATTCACTTCGTCTTTATCAGAAAACCGTTATAAATAAACAATAATTTTCCTTCACAAAACAACCTTGAAAGAGTTATAATTAAAAACATAATACATTTATAAATTTCTCTTAGAAATACTCTTATTCGATATACATTATTAATACTTGTTATATTATATTTCACTAATATGCTGTTGTATAATATCTACAATAAAAATGTTCATTGTTTTCTCTTAAAATTATTTGTACCAGAGATATTATTACCGGAGATATTTTGACGTGGAACCATAACGTTTAATACGTATTTCTGACAAGGGCGTATTTGAGGGGGGCGAAGGGGGCATTAACCCCCCCTGTTACAGGTAGAGAATGAAAATCGTGTAATGTGAACACTGCCCATGCATATTGGTTAAAGTAAACATATTTGTAAAACATTTATTTTTTAGCTACATTAACGGGGTAATTTGTGCATTATCTACCTTTTAGTGGACAAAGTATGTCTTATAAAATAAAATACAACAAAATATAAATTGTACATTATGATAAATCGTGTGCATTGATATTGTATAATAATTTTAAACTTCACTACGGTGCTATCGGTTTTCGAGTTCACTTGATTGGTTTATTAATGTTTGATCGTTTAGTTTTTAAAAAAAAACTTGTCAACTTAAAATAACAAATTTTATAAGAGTTTTAATAAATTAATTAATGAAAATAATGAAAATTCGGTAAATTTAACGAAATAAAACTATTATAACATATTATCTGAAATAAGAAACGTGAAAAAAAAACAAATAAATCATAATGAACCATTAATAAATATTTTATGTGTCAGCTACAAAAAATCTTTGTGTGGAATAGCTAATGCTTAATTTCTTTTAGGTGGTCAAAGTTTTGAAAAATGTTTGTATAAAAATAATTGTTTAACAAATAAATGTACGTGTAAATGTAAATCTGGAGAAATATTTTGCAACCCAAAATGTCACCCGAATTTGAACCGTTCTAATAAATAACTATATTTAATTGTTTAAATTTTTTCATACACAAAATAATAACTTAATAATTTTTTTCGAATTAATATTATTTGGATACACTGGATAGTGTACACATTATACTATTCATATGAATACGGTGTACTTTACCCGGGTTATGTGTAAACTCCCTATTTTCAAAATTTACTCCGTAACATATACTACATTTGGGTTATCGTATGAAACCCTATAATATATTTTTATATATGTACTTCATACGAACTCGTCATACATTTCCTAAACATTAATACGTCCAGTGCGATATGTATACGTATTAAGCACGAGCCTAACTAACATGGTGAATTTGTATTTTTTAATTTCATGCCGCACATTCACCCCTAACACCTACGCTCATCCAGCGGGAAGCGAAACTATTCCTGTAAGGTTTCGCCCGATTGAGTTACACTTTTCGCTATGAATATCATGTTTTAATTTTAATTTATCGATTCAATATCACCGCAGTATCTATATTTTCTAATATATTTTCGAAGTTTCGACGGTTTGAGAATATACGAAAACGTAACTGCCTCCATAATATGGTGTATCGGCTAAACACGGTTATATAATGTATAATAGATTGACCGTAAAAAAACCATGCACTATACGAAAAACTATCCTGTCCTACACAACATACAACCCTTTCCATCTCCAAATACGATGACGTGTATATCGGTTTTTTTTTTTTGGTTTCACAACGATGCCAAAAACTTAAAATTTCAACCAAGATTCGAACCATTCTCACCGCTAATAATCACATATTATTTTGACATGTACATTTTTTAAGTCCGTGTAAAAGATTTCGACAAGAAGGATATTTCCGATAATTGCAATCATAATTATATTTCTGATAAAAAATGTTGTAAACTATAAACAATTATAAAGTTACGACAATATTAACAACATACCAGTTGTAATCAAATTTTTTTTTCACAGTAACTCAAAATATAAAACTGTTGAGATATTTATAAATAATTGAATATTCATGTTTTCTTCATTTTTTTTTTCGAAAATGCGATTAAATAATTTTAAACAAAATGTCTAGAAAATGTAATACCAAGTTTCTCATATATATATATATATTACTGATAAAATAAAAAAAAATTTGAACTTAATACCAAAAAATAATTTAAAAACGTTAATTATAATATTTCAACAAAACGATATAAAAAACTCAAAAAACCACTATATTTTTGTACTTAAAAATTCTTATAATTTTCAATTTTAATCCTTAAGAATTAACGATTCGATGTAACATTTTTCATATGACTATTTTTGTAGCAAAAAAAAAAAAATAAATAACTACCGTAACATCGTAAAAATTATTTTTTCATGACATTTTGACAAACTGGATAATTTAACAAATTTCCGATTAACGATATTAGTTATTTATTTGAAGACATTACACCGTTTCGAATAATTATATTGCAATTTGTGCTGGCTATAGCACTTAACATTTTTTATTTTCTCAAACTATAAGTTATTTTTTTACAAAATATAAAACTTTGACAATAGTACATTGATTTCAAGTTTAAAAGACCAATACAGAAATAATTTATTCACCCTATGTTTATCTCATCCGACCGTGGAGTATAATCCGATTTGGTTAACTTTATTAAAAACAAATAAAATATAATCTTAAAAACACATTATTTTCCAGTCCTCCTTAGGTTGATAATAATGTCCATTTATTTGAATTAGTGGCTTAGATTTATTCAACATTTATTCAATGTTGTTGTTTTGGTGTGAGATTTATTTTATCAAAATAAATTTAATATTTGGTAAACTATTACAATATATTTTATTCATGTTATAAAATTGTCAATTTCTATTATTTGGTATTTCAAAAACTTATAAAATCAAATAAATTTAAATATTTACAACCGAGACTATTATATACTATAATATAAATCAATCAAAACTATGTTACAAATATATAATATATGTAGCCAAATTCACATTGATGTGTTTCTTTCATATACATAGTATACAGTTTAAACTGTATTGTAGGTCTTACAAATAATATAAATTGTTTTTTTTTGATGTTTGGAATGTAACTTATACGGTTGCATTTTTATAAAAATTTACGTAAAATATACCGTGGTCCGCGGAAACAGAGTACACTTTACCACTCATTACCTTTTATATATTTTTCAATTCTGTTTACGGGACATTAAATTAGACTATTGGATTTTTAATTTCGATGACTTATAATTTGTTTTACTCACGTATTTTGCACATGCGCAACACAACTTTACTTTTTTTTAATGGCAACCCCTATTTTTAATATCATTTTCGGATTAATGGAATTTTTTCACGTAATTATTTTGTTGACATTTATTTTTTAATTTTAATTTTGCGTGAGGATTTGCCACTTTTTTTTTGATGATTTACCCTAAGATACACGTAAAAACATGTATTATCAACAAGACGGGGGCGCCTGCTCATAATTCCTGAATTGTACAAGAATTTTTAAAAGTTAGATTTGGTGAAAAATTTATTGCAACACACGGACCAATGTAATGGCCTCCAAAGTCTCATTACCTTACACCATTAGATTTTTTTTGTAAGGAAATTTGAAAAATGTTGTGTATACTGATCCCCAATCAACATTCATGACTTAAAAAATAAAATTACATACGCCTGTAACTTCTTGAATGAAAATCAAATACTGTTAGCAACTAGTCGTGAATGTTCACGTCGATTTGAAGTATGCGTTTTAAATAATGGAGGGACTTTCAAGCAATTTATTGCAATTTATTGAGTAACTTATGTTTGTGATTTTTGTAAATTGAATTGTAAATAAAAAATGTGTTGTAGAGTTTAAAATAATAAAATTAAAATTAAAAAATAAATGTCAACAAGATAAATTTTTTTTTTTAACTTTAAATAGGTCTCATTCAGTCAATATTGGATTGAGAGTAAAAGTTGTAATTATATAATTGTATATATATAATTGAAAAAAATCGATTAATCCGAAAATTATATTAAAAATAGGGGATTGCCATTTAAAAAAAGTGAAGTTGTGTTGCACATGCGCAAAATACGTAAGTAAAAAAAATTATAAGTCATCGAAATTAAATATCCAATAGTCTAATTTAATGACCCGAAAACAGAATTGAAAAATATATAAAAGGTAACGAGTGATAAAGTGTACCCTGTTTCCATGGATACACGGTATAATATTTATTGTATATATAAAATATATCTTCAAATAAAAACTAAGAAAACTATGATTTGACAAATATAAAATAATAATACATTAAATCATACATATCAATATATTTCAACTGTTATAGGACTCAAAATACATATACCTTCATTTTGTATTGATTTACAGATATATATTTATATGTATTTATATACTATTATTTTTTATTTATATATTTACTTTATTTTATTTGTACATTAAGTTTTGCACTATAACGTCAAATGACCATAGCAGCCGCGGATTGTAAAATAAAAAAATAACAGTATACATTTTTCCTTTCTATTCTTTCTACTTACCGTGTGATATATAATATTATAGTCTTACCTACAAGTTATACGGGACGAGCACGCGAAAAATATTATAATAATCTGTAAACGATGTACCTGTAAATATTGTATAACATATTTTGATAAATGTATGACAACAGTTAAGTGGTATAGAGCAAGATCAAAGGGCTTAAAAAAAAAAAGGACATTATATTATTCATATTTTTGTCCATTTCCTTCCAATAATCAATTATTTATTGCTTTTCTCAAATAGAAGGTTGATACAACTTATTACAATACATTTTTAAAATTTAAATAAAAGTAATGGACGATGCTATTCATTCAAACTTTATTTAATAACGAATTCAAATAATGGCCAGTTCAATGCTGTTCTATTTTAAATTTTGGCTTTTCTAGAAATATTGAAGCTATAATACACATATGTACAGGGGTGGACAAAATAATATGAACACCATGCAATATAGTTACATTTTGTTTGTACTGTATCTCCAACATCACTAAAGCAATTGGCGGATATTTTGTTAGAAGAATGGGATAACATTCCGTTGGAAAATTACAGGTTCTTTACGAATCTATTCAGCGAAGGATTGGAACTGTTTTAAAAGCAAACGGTGGCCTAACATCTTATTTATAAATCAATACGTAAATATAAATAAATAAATTGAGTATATGTTGGGTGTTCATATTATTTTGTCCACCTCCTGTATATATCATAATAGAATATCAACTGTATAAAGTAGGAATGCATATACTCGCATTCACATTTATGAAGATTATTATTCATATAATTTTTTTATGCTATATAATATTTACATTGTTAAATACTAAACATTGAGTAACAGTGAAAGAGTAATTATTAATTCCAGTTGATGAAAATAATAACGTGACGTGCAGAGAGGAGAAGTTACTTACTCCGAGAAAAATTCGACAATTGTATAATATAACCGATTGATTAAATAAAAATTTAATAATAAAAAAAAGAAAAACACCATTATAGTTTATTTTTATTTTTATTTTTTTAATTACCGTCCCAAGGCTTTTTTATCTTAATGATCGGTGATCTTTAACAATATATTTCAAAAGCATTTATAAGTATTAAATATTTTAATAAATATATATTAAACATGTTTTGGTTATATCTCTTAGTGGAGAGGCTCCGGACTTAGTCCAATATTTTATACTAAGTAATTTAGTTTTCGGCGTTTAAGAAGCTATTAAGGTTTGTTGTGAGGATGGCCGAAAAAAAAGTGAATTTCCGACGAGAGTGCAGCTCGCGATTTTGTGTGATGTGTATTCATATATTTACATAACTATTGGATAGCCGTCTATTTAGCAATGATACCGGTAACCATCAGTGGCGTAGAAAGAAAATATTTTCGGGAGGAGTTACTATAGACAGAGTTAAATTATCACTGCTATCTAATAACTACTAACAAGACACAGTATGTACTTATCTACATTGCATTTACAGAATGTTTCAAAAGGATTTGATGTTGGACGCAAATTCTAAATAAGCATAATGCACTTTTAAAATATAATAAACGTTTAAAATAATTTTTTTAGACTTGAATATGATATAAATCTGTAAACATTTCTCAACCGATAAATGGCGTTAGACTTCATAATTATGCGTACGCTGCTGCATTATTACATGTACAATCGGCTTTATGTATACATACATGGATCCTGTTTCCAGAAGGAAGAGGGATAAATGTGCTTAGTGTCCATTTTTAGAATAGAAAATTCTTTAAAATATGTATTGCCACACCACTAAAACAATATTATTAAAATGTAGGCCGTATAAATATTTTCTTTTATGCCTGTCAAATGTAATGTTTAATCATGTAAAATTAAACACATTTAATTTAAAGGAATGCTTGGTTAGGTTAGGTTAAATTTTACGTTTCTAAAAGTTGTGTATAATACAACTTATATTCTAGTATAACTAGTTAGGTTAGGTTAGTTAGGTTAGGTTAGTCCGCAGGAGGAAAGGGCAAATGCAGAGGTGGAACTAGAAATTTTTACGCCCGGGGAAAAAGTTAAAATTGTGCCCTATCATAGATCAATAATCAAATACTCTTCTCCAGAATTTTTTTCTAATAATTAATATACAATCATACTTATTGCATTTTAACCTAATATCAGTATTTAACAAAGTCAAAAATATCAAATTAATTGTTAATAATTACAAAAATTACACCCTCTAAAATGTTATGCCCGGGGAGGAATCCCCATCTTCCACCCCCTAATTCCGCCTTTGGACAAATGGCCCTCTCCTTCACTCGGGCACTCCGCTGTGTCTCGTTGTGTTATGAATCCGAGTATAACGTAATATTATAATATGATATTGTGGTACGCAGTGCTAAGGAATTATTTCAGGCACGAACTTGATTGCCAACACGATCAGAGATAATTATGATGTCCCACCACCGTTGTTGCATCGCCGCCAAGTACTGCGAATATAAGGCCACAGTCCCTGCACACGTTTTCTTGCACGCGACTGTAATGCTGTAATGATATGTACAACTGCAGGTGACAACGGCTAACTAGAAAACTTTGACATGCAAAGGAGCACGTGCGAGCTCGGTGTGTATAACGACTTTTGCGTCCAAACCATGTTGCTATATGATACCCAAACGGCGTGTGGTACGGAACACACGTATAACTGCATTAAAGTTTTATGATCATCTACGTCGCGATCCGATCTCGGACAGGACGTGGATCGCTCGTCGAACGTTAATTGTACATCGGTGTGCTACTCCGTGACCTGCAATGGTGCTGTGCAGAAATAAACGTTTATACTCGTCTGTGAATTAAGACGAGAGCTAATCGGGCGGGAGCTTAAATTAAAATAAAGAAAAAAAAGGCAAACTTTATTGATAAAACGCAACAAGAAAAGCAATTTTAAAACAGTTATTCGAATCATGTCCCTTGTAATAGGTAATAAGTCTAAACTTATTTACGTTACATGTAAAACATTTATTGTTTATTGTTATATCTGGGAACTATGTGTTTTCATAAAATTTGTTTAATTTACAACTATTTACAACGATTTTAAACTAAATACTTTTTCTGTTTTTTTTTTCTTGTAAAGTTATGTAATAATTTTATAAATAGCATTTTGAAGTCCTGAGGCTCTAATAGTGTTGACGACGGACAATGTCTACATTTAAAAATTATTCGTAAGCGAATTGTGACTCGAACGAGTACGTATCATCTCTTACTGTTGTCGTCTAAAATCGACCCAATGCGTCCTTGGTAATTTCATGGTTTTTTTTCTCCGTATTACTTATGAATCTTCGACCATTGCTGCTACTAAAGATATTTGCAAGGTTTGTGTGCGTACGGAAGTGAACAGTAATAATAATACGGCAAAATATAGTGACCGGCCGTGCTCGAAACGTAATCAAATAGTTATTCGTATACTTTATTCGTTCGTTACGATGATCAAATATTTGACCAACGATTTGACAAAAATTGTATGCACGTACTCGGTGCATGAGTAAGAATAAATATGTACCTACCTTATACGATCTTTCGAATTAATATAAATGAAACGTAATAATTTATTATTTACGTGTCTACTGAAAACCGTATTGTACCTGCATGGGTATACATTCGTCCACTCATATTGTTCGGTCAGAGCTACGCGAAAATGTCGCAACTAAATGTTTACAGTCACATTATTGAACCAAATCGTAATGTTTATTATTGTTATTTACTCTACACGAGGGAAATGTTTGTAATTATTATTTTTAATGTATCATTTTTGTGAATCTGTTTCAGAAATGTATTGTTATGCGATTCATCGACTTATCACGGATTTTCATTTCCCGGGAAATAAATACCATAATAATAATTACAGAATCATCTTATTATGGATGTCAATCGTATAAAAATTACATCAATAACCTTTGCACAGTTATTTACTGTTATTTACAGTTATTTACTAAATCCATTTACATGGATTTCCGGTAGATATTTAATGAATATATCTTCACAAACCAAAGGTAAATGAGATAGACGTTTTCCGGAAATTACCATTATACTTAATTCATCGTACTTTACAGTAACAAATGTTTAATTGTCATAATGTCATAATTTAAAATTCAAATTTATTTATTTATAACGACTGTTTAAATCATAATTAATATTGATGAATGTCAGTAGTACCTACGTATTAAAGAACTAACTCGTTTATCAGTATTTCAATTTTATTTCAACACGTTCAACATACAAGAGTATAATATTGTAATATAATTGTTGTTTGTGTTCTAATCTAATTTCTATTTTTTTTTTTATTATTATCGCAAACTTAGAAAATTTAAAAAATAAATATAAATTTAAAATACTAAATTAGAAATAAAAATGTGTATCAGAAATTATTTATCAAAAATTATAATAATAATATAATTAGCACTACATTTAAGAATAAATTAGGTCTCTATATAAAAAAAGAAGTAGTACCTATAGTATGAAATCCAAAGAAAAGTGACTTGATACTGATAAAATATTATTTAATAATTTCATATCGTCAAAATAATAGATACAGTGGTCGCTGCTTATTAAACTCACGATTAATTGACTCATTCGCTTATTAGACTCAAAATGACTGTTCCCGATTTGCATGTATACTAACACACAGCAAAAAATTTGTATCAAAATTGACGAAAACGTACAAACCGGGTATAACCTCATAACCGAGGATGACATTTGCGATGAAATTAAATCAAAACGGCGAAGAGAAAATGAGGATGATAGTAGTGTTTTTATAAGTAATAATTTTTACTCAATTTTCATTTTACTTCAAAAATCATGTAAAATCAAAATTCTTAAAAATACTATGTCAAATTATATCTATATGTTATTGGCAAAATCAAGTAAATTTGACAATATATAAAATAAATATTTTACAATTTTAATACCTAAATAATATGAAATTTATAATATAATAGCCAGGGCCGTATTTACATTTTTTCCGTGTGTAGGCCTATTGCAAATTGCCGCTCTAAATAATTAAAATAACAAACAGCACTAACAGAGTTGTCATTTAATTATCTACAATAAAATATAAATTAATTACGTAAGTATGTAAGACAAATTATATTTAAATACTAAAACATAATTTCTTAGGATTTAATCTATTTTTATTAATTATTAATAACAAAATACATTCTTCAAATTTGTCGCTGTAGGTACGTGCTTATTATGCCCGCATATAAATACGTCACTGATTGTAACTTCAAAATGTTTATTCGTAGCTAATTCTAAGTCATATTATTTAGTTAAAAAGTTTAAATATATGTGACACGATAAACTCCGAGTTGGGTCCCCGGGTACTAGGGACTAATCGCAAGTAGTGTACTAGTTGGGTCCCGGATTTTTATAGGTACTTTACTAGTTGGGTCCTGAATTATATTAAGTATTACACTAGTTCCTGAATATTTTTTGGTAAGTACTACATTATACAAATAATACCATTTTAATAGACTTAGGACTGTCTATGATCTATTTAGATCGCAGGTATCGTTAAAATGTTTTTTATATTTTTTTTGTTTTTAGTTTCTTTTCCATTAAAATATAAATTATTAGAATTGTGTTGATAAAAATATTAAAAATGTTAAAAATCAAGTATAAAAATATAATTACATAATTTATATATATATATATTATATTACATAATATAATTATAGCTATATAGGTAGAGCCCGGATTTATATGCATTTGCATGTTTGTACGAAGTGTATGTACGTCAACGGAGGTTTAAAATGTCCACGATTCATATCACACCGAATTTAAACACCAAATTTTATATTACTTATTTTACATATTTCGAGGGTTATTACATATTTGTTCATAAATGCATATAACATACATATATAATGGGTTTTTAACAAATTAAAAATGTTTGTATTTTTTTTAAGTTTTCTATTTATTTTTTGAAAAGATAATTTCAAATGATCTAAAATATTTATTTTTAGATTTTTCTTTTATTTGTATTCTCGTTTTTAAGTTTCCTAAAAGTTTTAGGTTGATTTAAATGATTTGAAATATAATATAGTGGATATTATCATTTTTTTTGTTTTTGATAAAATTTTTAGAATTTTATTTGGTATAAAAGTGAGGTTTTTTTTAAAAAAAAAAACACACATTTTATAAAGTGTAACATAATGCATATAATTGCATATTTAGGCAATTTGTCTTTGCATATAAATCTGGATTCTACATATAGGTAAATGAAAAAATATTAAAAATATTAACATCTAGTATAGTACTTATAAAAATCCGAGACCCAACTAGTGTAGTACTTAAAATAATTCAGAACCCAACTAGTGTAATAATTTTAAATTCAGGACCCAATTCGGATGCAGCCGATTAACTATTTATTTAATTATTTTTGGTATTTGTATTTTAAATATATATGGTTTATTATTATTGTTTATATTAAAATTTGATTTCTTTATTTCGAATTCTATAAGTATGGATTTTAAAAAATATATTTGGATAAAATTAATAAATAAATATTGTGTTTTACTCACGTTGAATTGGAATTTAATTAAACAAGATATTATTTGACGAGTAGCCCCATATGAATATCGGAAAGAAATCGGAAAATATACTGGTTACAATTCTTTCAAACTTGTATACAAATATGGTAACGATGTACAAAATTATTACTAAAAGTATGCTGCATAATTTTTATGATTTCGTTTATCATTGTTTATGTCTATGTTGCATTTGTTTTGTATTATTTTCATTATCTAAATAGGATGTCTGTGTTTACTTTTAGGCTATTGTATAAGAAGTATATGCAATACAAATAAATATAACTCAAATTGCAAACAAACGTTTTATTATTATAATATTTTAAATTTCAAAACTGATAAGGGTGCGCTCGTATATATTCGTTCGAACACGAAAGCGGTTTCATAATTATTTCTTCTTTTATCTTCGTGCACAAATCAAACACTAGGCGTAAATACAATAATATTTTTAACACTAAACAGGGATCAGAACCGTAACTGAAAAGAACCGGTACTGGAACCAGTTAACCTTTAAAATTTAGGAACCGTAACCTTTATTTCCAAAAATGAAAAACCGTAACCGTAACCGTAACCTTAATTATAAAAGGGTTAATTTAGGTAATTTATTTAGACTAGTAAAACTATGGTAATGACTATTTTGTTTGCCCATTTGTCGGTTCAGAAAAATAAAATTCAAATCTTTTTATGTTTTTATTATTTTGTGTTGTAAACTGTAATAGTGTAATGCATATAAAAGTAAATTTTTAATATTATTATTACTATTTTTGTATGTTTATTAATATATTAGAATTTACAATGAATATATCATCTATCTTGTCTATTAAGTATTAAATATATATATTTATACAAATTTGTAGCTACAACAGAAGCCAGTAATAACTTTGATTCATAATTAAAATTAAATTTTAAGTTAAAGATATTTATTTCATCAAATCATAATATTTCACAATATTACAAAATATTTTACAAATTTTTACTTTGAGTTGGAATAAAATAACTTAATCTAACTCAAAGAAATATAATAGGCTGATATAATATATACGAGTATATTCAATGTATTTATAATTATATTTTTAACTATTCATAATACCTTCTATGTTTATGAAATGACACAATTATAATTTAAACAAGAATAAATAAATAATTTCATATTATTAAATTATTATTACATATTATTAATTTCATATTAATAAATCTCTAATAATCAGAATTAACCAAAATTAATCGGTTCTAGAACCCTTACTCTTTTAAAAAACCGAAACCGAAACCGGAACCCTTAAAAAATTAATTGAACAGCCAAAATCGAAACCGAAACCGAAAAAACCTATAAGTTCCAGTCCCTGACATTAATATTATTATCGTCAAATACTCGTCGTTTAATAATAGTAATAAACTTTCACGTAAGAATAAGCATGTAGATAATATTAGCGCCATCATCCTGATACAAAATGTAGTGAAATGTTTAATTTTTTGATATTGAAGTTGAAAAAAATGTGCCCACTTATGATGATGATGTATCAATAATTCGCAGTAGAAAAATTAAAGTAACAGTTCAGCTTTGTAGAATCGGATCTTGTCTGACAATTCGACGACAGTCTGGAGTAGATACATAAGCAAAACATGTGATATTATATCTCATACATTTTATACAGTTGTACGCTAATTTCATAATTTTATTTTTTTATTTTAGAACTTTTATTTAAAACTTAATAGTTTAAATACTTTAATATTTTAATAGTTGAATCGTAATCGATTCAACTATTAAAGTATTAAATTTACACAGTTAATTTATAGAATAACAACAATGAAAGATTAGCAATCGAACATAACGGTATAATGATGATGAACTAAAATGATAAATATTTCATTAATTTCATTGTGCTTAATTTGATTTGAAAAAAAAAATGTTCATATATATATATATTTTTTTAGTACAACAATTATTACACGTGTGCGAAGAATCTCTTAGGCTGCTCTTCTCTAACTCCGGCCGCCCAGCAGCTCTAAGGTGCCGTTCTCGTTTGACTACCGAATAGCCGGATGCAAATCTACCGAACCGAATCTTCGATATGTGTGCGGGTACGCGATGGCGCATGTACGTCACAGAATAAAACAAGATATAAAATTGTACGCATTAACGAATACATAATCGTAACTCACCCACCGGTGTATTCGTATCACGTTCACTGTTCATGTATTAAATACCTTCTCGGTAAACCTTATGAACTGTAAGGTTATAATATCTTATCTAGTTTGTTTCAGTACATCATCCACTATGATAACATAAATAATAAGATTATAGTATTGTCTATTTACCTTATAGTTAGTTGTCTATCACAGTTCGTGGTTGTAATGAGTTCTGTCGATTTAATAAATGTACTAAGAATATTAAACTGTACTATTTAATTTAGTATAAAATATTAGTAGTGTTCTTTTGTACATTACAGAATCAAACGCAAACCCCGTAGTGCACGCGTTTTGTACACAAGAATGTGTACTCGTCTCGTTAATTAATTAACTGGTACGAGCACTTAAACGGGAGTGTTGATGTGAAAGCGTCACCGTGTAGGCCAACGCAAGCGCTTCGGTTACCGTTCAAGATTTTAACCAAGAAACCTCGACCATGGCTGTTGAGTACTCCAAAATAATAAAATATCAAGTATCACTGCATTAATTTCTGGGTAAAATAAACTTAACAAGTTGAGTTCCGAATAAGAATGTTAAAAGCTAATATTTTTCTTCTCGTGCGCAAGCATTTTTCTAAAATATGAATCTAAACACTATGGGTATCTTTATTATTATGATGTTCGATTTTATATATACCTAGTACATCATCGTAACCAAAGTGTGTAGTTAACGTGTGCCATCAAAGTTCAATGTGATTTTCTATGGAAAATATATTTATATTTTTTTATTATTATTCTTATTTTTTTTTTTTTTTTTTACTTAAACTACCATATAGATTAACATACAGAAATTTTAAAGAAATGTACTATTACTATGCAGAGGTAATTAAGGACGTTTCGATAGTTGCATTTTTCAAGTCCGAAACATTTTTTGGGCTCCGGTCTAGATATGTACTTAAATATTTTCACTCTTTAATTTTCAAGGAAATGTTTTTTTTTTTTTTTAGATACATTGACTTTAACAGTAACTGATTGTGGTATATATAAATAAATATGATATGAATTAATTACATAAATGTGATTAGTTTCTAAAATATGCTTTTTATTCTATTTTATATTTTATTTCATCGAAATAGTTATTTTATCACTGTAATCTAAAATAATAAAATAACTTCCATTTCAAGGTTAATTTGATAACATAAGAAATAACAATAATAGTTGAATTAATAATAACATGTAATAAATCTGTTTTATAAATAAAAAAATATTTTGAACAAATTTATTTTTGGTTCCAAGTCAGAAATGTTTTGAAACAGAAGTTTTCAACAGAAAGTTGCAATGAATATTATGTCGTTCAAGTCCCACTGACGAGTTACACTCCTATAAATTATTAAGAATTACGTATAGTACTGCAACTGCGTCATTCATGGAAACGTAATTTTTAGTAGTCTTAGCAGAAAAGTTTGAAAATGAGCTGCCCCAGCAGCAAAGTCAATAAAAATAACTTTAAATGGACCACTTCATGCCTGGTTCTAAGAGGGATATGTGAAGCTTAATTTAGTAATAAAAATTGAATAAAATACAGGGACAATACAAATTATTATATTTTTTTCTCGCTTGTTTCAAAGTAAATACTTTTTTTATTTCTGTATAATTGAAACTCTTTGTGAGAGTTTCTTCTCTATTTAGAATTGCAAGAATGTTGAGTCTTTCTGAAGATAAAGATGATCTTAGACAGGTTTTTATTCGGTAAAGTGTAGAAAAAGACCTTTCAGCAATGCAGTTACCAGAGACTAGGTTACATAGAAACATTCTGTAAACCACATAAACATATGGAAAAATTGTTATAATTTGTTTCTTTTTTATGAATTTAATCATCTCTAACAATGCATTAGGAGGATTAATGGTCAGTTGTAAAACACTTTGAAAATGAACGCACTCATTTTCAAAAGATTCATCGAGATCTTTTTTATAGAGAGTTTTCAACTTTTTTGCATAGTCTTATATTTCTGAAGAGTCAAGTTCATATAATTTTATAAGAAAACTGTATTTGGATATTATATTGTTATACGCAATTTATCTTTTGTTAAGTTTAACTGTTAAATTATCACAAATTACATAAATAAGTTACCAAATGTATAATCCAGATTCATCAAAATATTTTTTTCGTTTTCTCTGTTTGTTTTCATATTCTGGAACTTTATCTACAAATTTATCTTTTACTAAATCTTCATAGGTATGAAATAATAAAATATTCCTCGCAAAGATTTGACATAGGCATCTAATGAGTTGTATAACTCTACATCAGTACTTAGATCTATTTGAACAGATTGTAACAACTTGCTAGTTTTACTATTTTATTATATAGAGTTTTTTTATTATCGTAAAACGTGGGTGCTAATCGTTACAAGCAATATTTGTATATAGTATATATTTTTAATTATTTGTATTAAAAATATACCTTACCAGCCACGCAATGTGTAACTATGGTGCCGCCCGAAAGCGTGGCAACAAATCGGGTTCTACTTCTCCATATTGTAGTGCTAACGGCGTGTGGAAAAGAAGTGTCGTTGTCCGCCGGCTTAGTCAGCAGCAAAATCGACGGGTGGCGGAGACAATAGGAATGAGAGAGAGATAGCGATTTATATTAATTAAATAAAATTGTAATGATTTAAATTAATTGGTCGATATCGTCGTACAATGGTGGTGCATATCCGTACTATGAAAATTACAGAGGGGTATGTAATGTGTGCATTCGTCGCATCAGCAGGTGTGAAGTTTGATTGGTGGACTTGAACCCACGGGACAAGTAACGCTATCATATAAATTATTATATTATAATGATGGTAAAATAGGTCACCGAACTCTGGTCGTCACAAAGTATTATATAAATTGAAATGAATTATATTATAAAATTATAATTTACCTACAAAGAATGTATTTTTTTTTTTAAGACTAAGTACTTATTACTTATTTCCCATACTTAAATGTACACAATTTAAATATTTTTTGTTCGTTATTTATATTGGAGGTACCTATTAGGTCAAAGTTAATTTAATTTTAATTTAGTTTTAGTTTCTAAGTATAAATTAAAAAAAAAAAAAAGTGTAGATGAATTAATAAAATAAAATAAATGCTATCTTTTTTTTTTTATTCAGATAAATAGTGTTTTATGTTTTATTTTTATCTAGATAAATGTTTAGTTATCTTTGCGCAACACTGGCTACAGAAGACCGTCCACCAACGTAATATGTCAGACAAAAATAAAATTAATATTAATCTTAGGAATATATTTTTTTACTCTAATATTTAATGCCAACTTTTAAATCTCGTTGACCCATTGTGCGCCGGTTACTCGATGGTGCCACAAAAATGTTAAGTCACTAAATGCTACGATTTTAGGACAATTTCAATAAATACACTTGTAAAGACAGTATTGTCGGTATATATTATATATAAAAGCTCCGGATCGGTACTGAATTCCTACGTTTCCAGCCATACAGTAATAACGCATCGCCTTTATCGATCATCGTCATAATTGTAAACTTTGTTGATTTTTATATGATATAATCATGGTATATCTATACAAAATTATTATAACTTAAATCATATTACTTGGATATCAATATACATTATTCTTGAATACATTTAGTGACATACAAATGTTCAATACGATGAGTAATAATGTATATAATTGTATTCGTTAATGAGAGAATCTTAGGGGAAAACGATGCAGAACTGTATTGTAAAATTTTATATGGAATAATTAAGTTAATCTAGTGATTTGGTTCGTCATATTAAAGCCAATTATTTAATTTTTAATTCCCATAATGCATAATGTCACGCCTAATTGAGAAGCTTACAAATTATATGAGTTCTTTTTGATCAATAGATATATTTAACTTTTAACTTATAACAAACTTATTTTAAAAATATATTTTGAATAATTTTGATTTGATTCATGTATGTATCATAACTTGATGAGTAGAATATTTACCCAAATATAAGTTGAGGTCTATAATAATAAACGTGCTAAGAATGCTTGAGTTTATATACAAAATATTGTGATGATTGTAATAATTAATCAGGGATCCCATAGGAAATTTTGCTTCTTGTGGCTAGAATCGGTTATACTCGTAAAATGATTTGTATCGTTTGTAAGATATTACAAGTATAATATAGTATTGTGAACTGTATTAGAATATTAATTTTAATAAGTTATTGATCATAACGATTTCATGGTTGGAATTTTGAGTTTAGATATCAAATATACAAGCTTATAGTAACAATAACAATGGTATCTTCTTAAAACTTAAAAATTGGTATAAATTTAAAAAAATCAAAGTTAACATGAATGAAATTATCACGTAACAGAAATCAATGAAACGTTTTCATTTTTTATTAATTCCGTTGAGCTTTGCATGACTTATTTGATGACAAAATAATTATAAATATTATCAGAAACGGAGAACATAACCCAAGCCAAAGTTTTCGGTTAGTTTCAATCATTTTTATACACGGCAGAGGTTATTGGATGCGAGACAATTACGTTTTTCACTGATTTCTAACAAGGCTTTGCTTATCCAAACTTTCTATTATTTTTGCAGCCAGGTTATGGATTTTTATTAATTGTGCGTATACGCGTATTAGGGTGCCGCAGTCGGTCGTATGAAGAGTTTGTGTAAAAAATCCTTTTATTCGCATTAGCCACCAACACCATCCCGGAAATGTTTTATTCCCGGATCATATTTTTGCATTGTTTGCATTTCATGGCCTATTTGTTAAATAGCTCCACATCAGTCACATGAAGTAATTATTAATTATGAAAATAATTATTAGTTTAACCATAAAGATTATGAAGTTTTATAACCGTACAATTTAAACTTTTGCACAACTGGTGACTTTATAGTTTTTTTTTTCAAACAATGCGTAAAAAAATTAAACCTTGTACATTACTTTTTGAACAATAAAATAAAAAAAAATCTTCGGATGCCTTTTACATACAAAAAAATAAAAATATTACCAGTACTTCTTTATCTGATAATCCAATACTCACTCCTTCCACAATCCTTTAAAGATTTTAAATATAATATTGACTTTTATTCTTCAAAATTATTTTTATTTTTATTTTTTTTTCTTGAGCAATTACCGGAATCCATTTAATTTATGGTTTCCATCGACAACATATTTTTAATGGTACAGTGTTTTTCTCTAATTATCAGATTAATATTAATAATTTGTTAATAATAACTTTTACGTTTCAAAAACAAGAACAATTCAAAGAATAAACTTTTATAAGTGTTTTGTGTAAAAAGAACATTTCAACGTCTAGTAACACTGCATAAATAATGTATAATAAAATATTTTGTATTGAAATTATTATTATTCGAATGCTGTTAAGATATAAAGTTTCTAATTGAATTAAAAAAAAAACTTAAAATTAAATAATGTAAAAATCACAAAAAAAAGTATTTATTAGAAAAATATCCTTAAAAAATAGTGTAACATTAAAAATATATTTATATACGTACATATATTCCATTCTGGTTTTAATCGGAAATTTATTATTTATTATAGAAAAAAAAAACGACTAAATACAAATGTATTGCTTTAAAATATTATAATGTTTTCACCGTGCGAATGTTTGTAATTTACTGGATATTATTGTTTATTCAAATATTTCGAAGATAAATGATTATATACTCGTATCACGTGCAATTCGAACATTCTTGGTCAGTGTACCGTGTGAGCACGTTTACACGTATTGTTGTTATGTCACGTTCATGATATTAAATTATGAGGATGAAATGTGAATCGGAAAACGATCGAATTCAGGGATGAGTGAAGGAAATACAAACGCCACAGCAAACACACTTGTTAGATTGTACAGACGATTATGTTAACACCACGAACCCCGAAAATGTAGACACTGCACATTTTCACCGATAAACGTGAGACTGCCTTCCGAAATCGTCTGAGTGGTTTTGCCGAACCCGCAAGGCGTACGGGAATCGTGTGCTATACTGCCCTACTAAGCCTGACAGCGTGTCCTAGGTGAACGTGATTTTATGAGTGGGCGAGCGGGCAGGTGACGTGATAAAATTCAAAATATATTTTGTATATGGAATGTCCTATTTAGATGATGAATAGGCAGGCGATTATAATATTATCACTCGTTTCAAAACAAATATTTTTGTTTCTGACGCTGGCGACTAGCACTATTTTCTGGACATGTAGCGCACGCCTATAGATCGCTCGCAAAATCGCATTTACCTAGGACACACCGTAATGACAGTATATGCCGTTTTCAAAGTTTCGAAAATAAATTTGTTCTATTTATATATTCAAGCCGTGTATACATTTCCCTGTTTATCTTGTAATCAATGGCTTATGTGACGATTTTGCTAAGCACAAGCGGATGGTTGGATACGACCACAGCCGCTGATCTGAAGCACCACGGACGGTTGACTTGGCCGCAAAACACCGCGTCTAAAAGTCGTGCTTCTCGTGACAGAACGTGTTTTTGGACAAGCCCGACTCGAGAGGTTGATGACGCAGGCTCTCGCCTAGGGTGGCATTTAACATTTTCATACTAAAGATGATTTTTAAAAATAAAATTAAAATTCCTAATAACTACTCGTATCGAATTATTTGTAGTAAAAAATAAGGCCATAAATTGATTTGTTTTATTTAAATTAGTGGTGGTTTAACTGTCCACAAATTTAATCAACTCTTAACTTTATATAAATAAATATAACGAACTCGGCATTAAGTTTATTTTAGTATTGCTTATGTAAAAAAAAAAAAAAATGATGTACGATGTAAGGGACGGTAAAACTTAAGATTGCCTAGGTGTGATTAAATAATTGAGCCGGGCCTATTTTTATATTGGAGTTTTGCACGCGACTGGAATCGCGCGACTATTTTTGTAGCGCGTCGGCAGTGCATTAGTAGCGTGATTAATCCGTGTAACGAGTTCAATAATTAACATTTTGATTTCAGTATTTATTAATCAAAAGTTCATAGCGCCACTGACGCGCTTCTAATAAAACTATTCAACGCCACTAACGCGTTGCTAAGAAGCGCTGCCGAGTGGCTACGTGCGAAGGGGACCTAAAACCGCGATCACTTCAACTGCAGGCGGGCGATGAAAGGCGCGACGTTTCGGTGGACCCGAATACTCGGTCGCGACCAGAATCCCTTTAGACCGCGAACATTCCCATTAACGCCAAACGAGTGAATACCGACCGGGGGTGGTGGACGAGTTGTGTGTATGTGACTGCACGGAAAATGCGTGCAAACAACATCGCGAAACATGTCAGGAACGTCACGTGGCGCGAGGAAAAAACCATGTCGGTCGACGGTGTGCCCCCGTCCGGGACAATATTACGTTTCGTCCGCCCGCCAGTACCTCCTCCATGAGCGGAACTATAGGAATTTTTACGCCCGGGGAAAATATCAAAATTACGCACTATCATAGATAAAGAATCAAATACTCTTCCCTACGATTGTTTTCCAATAATAAGTGTTCAAAGCATACTTATCGAGTTTTAAACAAATGATCATTAAAAAAGTTAAAAATATCAAACTAGCATTCAATTATGGATTATGTATTACAAAAATTTCACCTTCTAAAATGTTATGCCTGGATATGAATCTCCGTCTTCCTCTCCCTAGTTCCACCTCTGACCACATTGGGCTTGTCGTGTTGACGGAATAGCTTTGAAACAGTTTCTCGTTCCTGCCCCTATAACAACGTCACCTCGCCCGGAACCGTTTGTCGCCATATCACTATTATGGCTGCAATGTGGTGCATGCGACACAAAAATTAAAAAAAAAAAAAAAACACTGTCGAAAAGTTGTATGCGTGCCACAAACGTACACGTCGAACACCTTTTGAAATAACGGGAATCAAAAATATTAATAACAGACGTGTCGCGGTATAGGTAAATACTACGCAGTCGAGAATATCAAAATCATATTTAACTTTTATGTTTCAGAACCGATCAAGAAATACGTCTAAAAGTTTAAATTTAAAATATCGTGCGTTCTATTACATTTTATTTTAATTTATTGCAAAACCGTATTGCGTAGGTAACAGCAAAAGTTTAAGCTCGTTTTATTTTGTCAGTCTTTACGATTCACACGAATGTTAGGTATAATATATAAATCAATTAAAAATAAGTTATATACTCTATGAAAGTAATTCCAATATATTTTACCTACATTTTACTAAGCCTATAGTTATTTTCAGGCAAATTGTCAAATAATAAGTTTAATATCAATCGATAAATTACCATAAAAGAATTAATAGATCTTTTTAAGGACAAAAAAATATATTTATAAAGTTATTACTAATAAATTATACTGTTTTATTATAAAAATATATTATAATATGCATAATAAATCATTCACGTTTAAACAGATAATTAGCAACAGCTTAACTTAACAAATTATTTTCTTTTTAACATTTAAATCAATATTAAAGTAAATAATTATTTTAAGATAATTAAATGGTTTAAATAGTATTTTGATAAATAATGAAGACAGAAAGTGCATTAGAAGCATTTAATATTAAATATTCAATTAATTTTTTACAATGATCAATTAAAAAGTGATTTTTCAAAAATAGCTGTAGAAAATATTTTCGTTGTCAGGTTGTACCTAATTTGTAAAAGTAATTAAAAATGTATAATAAAATTAACTTGATTCTCGAGCTAATATTCGGTATTGATTAAATGAAGATTTTAATTTAAAATGTATAGCGTTAAAGGAATGTAATTGAATTGTATTAAATTAACGTTACCGAGTAACTTCAATATTAAAATTTATGTTATAAGTTTAAGAGCAATATAAAACAATGATAATTATATAATAATCTGACATGTATCAGATGTGTGGCGAGAGCTGGAAAGAACAAAATATTGTAAACTAAAAATCATTATTACGTTTGAAACGTTGTCAAAACAAATTCAATTTGGATAATAATTATAAGAATATATTATAAATAATCTTGCCTTCTTCAAATTTGGAGTTTCCAATATAATACAACTTTTGTTAAAAACAAAAACCACGGTATTAAACCAAGACCCTGTGTTTGTATTTTATTTATTTATTTATTGTAATATTTATATAAATTGAGAAATAACAGTGAAGTCTTTAAAGATTAAAACAAATATTTTTTATATGCTGAATATGTAACAATATTACTCGTCTTCGTGATGTAATGACGAGGTACGAAAATGGTCTTTTTATTTAACTATTTAATATTAGAATTGCACTTACAAAAATAAGGATAATCGATTAATTATTCATGAAAAAAACAACATATAACGTGTAATAAGCTTTTACTGTATTAAACAATTTTTTATTATTATTATTATTTAAATGAATATTTACAGTCCATACTGGCAGTTATTTTAATTTATTTTTTTTTATAAAAATGAACATGAGGAGGAAGAGTTACGTAACCCACAGGATATAGAAAACAAATTGACACAGTTAAATATTTGAGTGTCGTTCATCACCGCACACTTTTATATCTTAATCCCACATATTTTCGCCAAATTAAACCATTCAATACCACACAAATTTATATATATATATATATCAATTACATATACATTTATCTAAAATAACATGAGTGCACCTCGAGACCGAGCGGAGTCACTCGCTCGCTGGAACAAATAAAAACGAAAATATCCACTGGTTTACTATGTAACATCGCCCCATTAAATTAAATATTAAATATATATAATAAAATAAATAATAATGTAATATAATATAATAATGTTATAATATATTATATTATTGTACTAATGAACTTGGTACATTTTTATGGTTTTTAATTTTCCTTTAATTAAAAGTATCAATTTTCAATTTTATTGGACACAAAAGAAATTTACGGTATAGATTTACAATCTGAAAGTTTGATCGCATCATATGATGCCGAACTATGATTGATAACGTCGATCTCTTTTTCATAATTTTTATTATCTATTCTATCTACGAATTTCAAAAATAATAATTGTACTCCTATAAAATCAACATTAATACCATTTTACTTCACACTGTTAGAGAATGAACTGCATAATATAATATTTCGATAGCGTTTTAAAAGTTTCTACTCTTCATAGAAAATTATATTGCCAATCTTAATTTTAATATCGCATTCGAAAAAATAAAAATAAAAAAACTACGTATAAACTAAGTTTATACTTGTGTTTTCTATCCCACAATAAAAATAAAATGTACAGTTAATTTTACGTACCGAAAAATCACATTCTCCGAACAATACCGTGGGACCAGTATCGTTCGGTCGAAAAACAAAACAACACGTAATTAACATTGTCGTTGAAATAATAATAATTAATAATGTCGTTTTGATACTGTCGTTACGTTTATTTCAAGTTGAGACATGTGTTGCGTATTACGTCCATTAGTATTATTTTGAAGATGATTGATTGTTCGTATTCCGAGATTATTAATTAATAATTAGGGTTAAGAGGATATAACCCAGAAAGTGCGTGTAGGGGAATATTTGCTACTACCGAGTATCTGAATAATAACATACATTTATATTCAGTATAGATTAATACCCTCTCCCTCAGTGTTATATAGAGGAAAATAATTTTTGCCTCTTATCCCAAACAATCATAATCCGGCTCAGTAAGTACAGTACGTCACAAATATACGATTTAAGTCGTCTTAAATTATTGCAAACATTGTATTCATAAATGAAAAAACAATATTTATGTATTTTTACTTAGATCCTGTTTAGGTACTCACTCCAGTGCACAATCTAGAAGAAGGCTTCTACGCCTCAAAGAACTACGAATATATTAATTTGATGATGTTTAAAAATGTATCTGTAATAAGGTTTTTCCCTAAGAGATGGACATATTATGGCAGTAAATTAAGGGATTATATCTGTCATTATTATAGACAAGTACACAAGGGGAAGTGGTAATTGTATGTGCCCGAGAATCCTCCAGAAATGTTGTAAATGGGGCCCTACAATTTAAGACTAAAAGTAAGAGTGTAAATTATAAATAATTGTGAAAAATATACGAGATTCAAGGAAAACATATTGATTGAAAATAATGTACCACAATATTGAATAAAAAATTAAAGTTATGTTTACTTAATTATTTATACATTATAGCTTATAAAATACACTTACATATTCTGTTAACCCGTTCACTGCTGATGACGCCAATTGACGTCATCAATATATGATTTTTCTTTTCTTTATAATTTTATCAACGTTACGGATAAACAAATAATTTTTCATTAGCGTTATCTTCAAGTATTGTTTAATCGTTTTGTGCTAGTCGCACCTTGATAATTCTAATTTTATATCTTGGTTTATCCAGTTGAAGTAGGGTAGCGTCATTAAAAAACATCCCAATTTTCTTCAGCATAGTAACTGATATGTCAAATTATGGTCAGCTGTGAACGGGTTAAGATTGGGTCCAAAAGTACTGTAAGCTGATTGTAAAATAATGCTATTATTTATATAAACTATTATTTACCACAATTCAACAGATATTTATTTTTAAAACTGAAGCCATTTCCCGTGAATCGGGCTTTACATTTGTTTAGCTGAAAACTAAAATACTAATAAAAATAAATGATAATTCAAAAGCTACTTTTTGGTAGATAATGAATTATCTCTAACCAATTTAACATAAAAAATTTTAAAATTGTTAAACAATTAAATTACTCAATAATGTACTTTAAGTCAATTACAATTTTTTAATACATTTTGTTGTACATTTTTGTTCGATGTTTATGTATAATAGAACAAATTATATTAAATATTTTTCGGAGTATGTAGTTTTAAATAATTATTAAAATAGTTACCATATAAATGCATTATGTTGTATTAATATAATTTTAAACATACATTATGATGAGCTATTTATGTTTCTAGAAAACATTGTAATACGTAAGAACATTCTATAGTACTCACTGAAATCTGACACAATTTTTTAACATGTACGAGTGTTTCTGTAATATATATATATATATATATATATATGACTACAGTATGTATTTTTTATTCATACAAATAAATCAAAACGATGGTGTAATTTGCCAGACAACAGAAACATTATAACTTCACATAACAAAAAATGAAGTGCCAATTAATTAGTCATGAACATATGTCCTTATTTTGATTGGGAACTTTTTAAATACAATAAGAAATGTAAATGGTGAAATTAAAACAAATAGTGGTTTAATTGTTTTTATCGGGAAATTAATGTGAACATAGTTGGTGTACAAGTAAGTTATATTATTAATTTTAATTAAGCTACTGGAGCTAGGTTTAGAAATAAGGATGATGTTGTGAAAATTAAAAATAACAATTATGAGATAAATAAAAGAACTAATCTAGAGAGAAAAACTTTTATTTAACATCATCTAATATATTTAACATTTTTTTTTTTTTTATAAATATCACTGAACAATTATCAAATTAATCAATTCTTACAGAACTAAAATATGAGTAAACAAATATTTATTTTAATACCATAATGATTTCAGTAAAAATAAATCAGGATATCAGATGTAATTAATAATTTTGATAATTTTAAGGACAACACAATATCGGGTATGTATAGGGTATATATAGTGACCATTAAAATATTAAAACAAAATAAGTATGTTCTTAATTGAATTTCTTGTTTATACGTACAATTTAAATATTAAGCAAAGCAAAATATATTTCCTAATAACATATCATTAGTAGTTATTAAATCTCTATTTAAAAGTAAAAATAGAACAAATATAATTTATCATAAGCCAATATCCATTTAAAGTAATTTTTCTAAAATATTGGAAAATAATTTTAAATCGAAATTGATTGGATTTTCATAAAAAAAAAAAACCATTATGGAAATATATAAGGATTAAACACAGAAAATACTCTTTATAAAGTAACTCAGATTCTGTTTGAATTGAGTAATAAAACAGTAACAATTTTTTAGACTTACTAAATCCTTCACTACAATTAATCATAATATCATATTAAATTTATTGCCTATTTATAAAATAAATAATTACTGTTTGAAATGGTTTGAAAATAATTACCTACCTAAAAAAAAAAAAAAAACTGTTAATATCGATGAAATTAAATATGGTGATTTTAATTTAAATATATCATAACGTAGAGTATTACGCCTAATTCTATTGATATTGTACGAGTATATTATCAATATTTACGATATAAAAATCAAAAAATCATTAACGACTTATGTCAATGATACATTTTTCTTTTTTCGGTTATGTCGTGGGATGGAGTATATTAGTCTTTTATTGGTTTCAGTTGTAACGCGATAAAATGGTACCCCATAGTTTTTGTATTCTATTATTGTATTATTGTGCGTGTATCTGTGCCACTACATCGTGAACTGGTTAGACGGACAGCTTTTGTGCGTACACACTCACCTCGCCCCACCCCTTCTATCTGTTTTACACATTATGTTGGCCACTGCCCATTATATCACCGGTTTATTAAATGTTTAGTTGATATTCAATGCAATGATATTGAGATATTCAACGGTGACGGATGTGTAATAGACCATTCACCTCCGTTTTATTATAATTATATTTTCCTTTTAGTTATAATTGATAGTGTGGTGGTGGTGCATTTTGTTCCGGGCGTTCTGCAGGCGAGTCTGACGGGCGTTTACTGATTCCGCCGAAACCACCTAAGGAAAAAGGTTTTTATCGATTCCGCCAGTTATTGATTCCTTCGGACGCTGTTCCCCCCCCCCCCCCTTGTAATATTTGATCTCGTATATAAATTTTATAAAATTGTAGTAACTGTTTAGTTCTATATAACAATAATTTAATTGTACGTGTATTTAAATATATATTTACCAAGACTTTGAATATGTTTCCACAATTTTTGTGTTAAATAAAATCTACATCCAACAATCCGTATTTAAGAACATATTGTTTTTGCACCAATATGTATAGATTCTTCAAAATCGGAAACTATTTTTGATGAAGTGATTAATAAATTAATTTCTGAACATTTTCCACGACATATATTCAAACGAACGAGCGTATGTGTCTTTATATTGTAATATATTATTTATATTGTATTATTGTATATTTGTATTTATGTCGGGCAGTAAAAACTATACGAATGAAATATGATGACCGTTCTTAAAAATGTATACGGTAAAAAAACTGGAAAATATTTTTATATTATAAACAGTAGTTGGCGGAGTCGATACAAAATTGGCGGAATCGATATACGCCAGAATCATGTTGTGAATGCCGTGACACAAGATATGATGAGCAACATTTGGGAGGAATTTGAATGTACTTTAACCCGCCTTGTTACAACGGGATTCGTTGCTCCCGGTCAAATTTTATTTATTTTATCACAAACTTGTGCAGTTACATATTAAAAAGTTTAAATTATTAAAATCTATGGATGTAGAAAAAACTGTGTTTATTAAAAGCTTTTTAATAAATGAAATTTCTAGAATTAGACATATATATATACACTACATGTTCATTATGTCTTTTTTTAATTGAATATGTAAAAGTTTTATTGTTATTGCGTATTATTTATTATTTTTGTTATATTTTGTTTCTTTGCAAAGTTATAGCTTAATTTGATAGTTGATATTTTTTATGTAATTATTAATTTTAAATTCAGTAACAACTGGTATATGTTTATAATTTAGTTAAAAATTATAAATTCCTATTACTATTACAAGCTACACACTTACAGAAGATAGGGAAACAATATCTGTTAGAATAATAATATGTAAAATCGTTGATTAATTTTGTAAAATAATAATAATAGCTCAAGATAGAATATCTCTCTATGAAAATATAATATTATATATACTAATAAGTTTATCTGATATTTCAGATATATGTAGTTTGGACAATAAATGACTAAAAAAAGGTCATATTACGTGCGTCACGTCGAAAAATCAATATATATATATATATTTACTCGTATATATAATATGTAATATGAGTCATGATAACGAAGTTTAATGTTATGTAATTTGCACCTGACTTTTAAAAGTTATTTTCGAATTAATTTGTAAACATAGAACCAATAAGCATATGCAACTCTTTTACGAGAACAATTCAGCATGCTGAATAATTTTTACTTTGATATTATATTGCCGTATACAAAGTGTTATATTAAAATTGGTAAAGGCACCTGTTGGCTATGCTTACTTGAGAGACACTGCGTGGGACTTTTTGAGAGGATGAGAATCCGCCCAAAGGAACACTGAATACCAGTCCCTTTTACCTGAATTAATCATATTGATACTGTTGCAGGTGGGCTAATGTTTTGTACGAAAATCTAAAACCAGGTTTTATAAGATTACTACTCATTTTAATTGTAAGTTTGAGAGTTTTCGTATATGTTTCGTAAGTATTTCGATTTACTTGTTGGTGGTTCAAACAGGGACTGGAAGTTTTACGATTTTATTGGTTTCGATTTCGGTTTTGGTCAGAAATAAAAAACTTTGGTTTCGGTTAAAATCTGTTTTAACCCAAACTGTTAGTCTTTTTTTATTCTTTTTTTTTTTTATAGGATAATTGATTTTTTACTCTTTAAAATAAGCACATTTTATATTATCTTTTAACACTACCATCTTTTAAATCTAATTAAATTATATCTCATTAAATTATTGGACATATGCACGCCTGTCTTCAAAAAAAAGCCTACATAATAACTGCGCGATGTTATTACGCTCCTCGTAATGCTGTTGTTATATAGTATATATATATATATATATATATATATATATATATATATGTTACCGGCAATATGGATAATTCAGGTGTTTTACAAAATGCCTAGGTATTATACAAATTGCCGACCCATTTTAGGCAATGTAAATAAAACATATGATTTTCAATATTATCTTACATAATACATAATGCATATTTTATAAAATACCTAGGCATTATGCAAAATGCTAATTTTTTTTAGGCAAAGTACAAACATTTTATTATATGTTATATTACATTAAGATTCTTATAATTATTATACATTATTACTCCTATTATAGACAAAATTTAATTTTTATCTATTATTATATTATCACTATTATATAAATATTTTACTTAAACTACTATTTATTTATTATAACATGTTGTAGAAAAGTGTCATTTTGAAATGCACAAAATGTTATTTTTAAGGCAAATTCACTTTTTATTTTGATACTTGAACTTATAAACACATTTTAAAAATCCTTAGCCAATTCTTGTGGATTGAATTTTTATCAACTCATTATACTGTTCATCAAATAAAAAACTAGTATTAGTAGCCAAATTAAAAAAAAAATGTTGTAGTTTGTTAAAAAAAAATGACTTCATATAAATCTTATGCATAGTTGCAACACCAAAACGAGACACGAAAATGACGATATTATAATAAAATTATTAGTATATTCAATATTGTATCTTAGAATTATTATTAGAGTAGTAAAAGAATATTAATCTTAATCGCGTTAAATCGTGAACATACATTTATGATAAACGATAAGTAAAGTCGTTGGTAATAGGCGATGCCCAATTTTGTTTGTTTTCTTCATATTGCCTACTCCACGATGGCAAAGCTCGTATTATGTATATTCCTGAGTGATTTTTAGAATTTTATATAATGCCTAGGCATTTTGCAAAATACCGGAATATCCATATTGTCGGTAACATATATAAATATGCGATATGGCACACAATCGTATCAGTGTGTGCAGTTTGTTTAGATTTCAGTCTGTTCACGATATTCGCCGTTGTTATGTGCGATCATTTATTTTTATTATATTTTTAACATGTCTAGTGAAATGGACGAAAAAAATTGGTAGAACATTTTTGGTTTTCTTTTTATAAAAAACTCGCTGTTGATATAGAGCGCTGAAAATGTACAATGCGTGGCTGTAAGTCTTATTTTTAGTGAAACAGTATTGGCAAAATGTATGATTAACATCTGGAACACAATCACTCACATTTAGATGACAATGTTATAAGGATAAAGGAGATAAGTAATAGTTTAAAGTGTAAAGCTCAAGAAAATGTTCACGAAAAATCAGCAAAACTTCTCCGAAGTCAACTTGAGCCGAACAATTTAAATGTGTTAACGACACAAAATATCAACGCTATTCGTAAATCTGTACATTATGTTCGTTCAAAATCACTACCAAAATTACCTAAATCGGCAGAAGAAGCTCAAGATAGTTTAGACAAAATTGATTCTTCTGTGACAAATATTTTTGTATTTCATTTTTCTTTATTAATACTACGCGACATGATACTTTACATAGGACATCATGTACAATAATATAATAGTTTATCAATAATAGAAAAAAATATAAAAATATTCCAAGACGTTAATAAAAAATAAAGCAATAACTTAATTTTAAATTAAAAAATGGAGCTACCGTTGATAGGACTTGGGAAGCTAAATTGAAGTTTGAGGGCTTAGGCTCCTAGTCCGTCCCTAGTTACGCATATGTGAATAAATTTTATTTCAGTAAACGATACTGACATCATCAACATTTCGTTTACAATTAATAATTTCAATAGAACATAATGCATTTTGGTATTTTAAAATTTTCTGGGTTCTAGTTTCATCGATGTATCATAAATAATTTTAAAAATAAATGTAAAATACTTTAAGGCCGGGACACACATGACCGCACCGTGCCCGATCCGTGTGTCGGCCGAGTGCTGACCGTCACTCAGTGAATGAATAGTGCAATGATATAAATAACAATAGTTCACACATAACCGTATCACGGACGAGCGCTGTCACCACACCGAGACCGGACCAAGCACTATTAAAATATTTTAATAAATGACGTTGACAGTGTGAGATCGGTGTCTCAACATTCGGCAGTCAAAGTTTATAGTTTCAGTTTCCAGTTTCCAGTAAAAGTCTTTAGTCTAGTTTCTAGCATTTTTACGAAGCAAGTATGGTTGATGTAGAAATGTTAATCGAAGAAATTCATTCTAAAATAAATAAATCATAAATTTTCATAATTTCATAAATTCCATTCCAAAATATTCATAAAACTTCATCCATTAGATGAGGAAACAACGTGAAAAATTTCCCTTCAATGGTTCTTAATTTTGTGTATCCACATTTTTTCTTTTCTTGCATGTTGACTTCTCCATGTCTCATCTTCTTCTTCTAACGCAAGCGTTATAATTGCTAACTCACTTTTTTTAAAACTTTTAAACATAGTTCTCGCGTCCGTTCTGGTCAAAATGCTGAAACAAATTGAAACAGCTGACGCTAGTAGGAAAACAACAAGGCTGATTAGGCACGGACGAGCTACGGACAGGTGTGGTGTCTATACAGACGAGCCGTGACACGGCCAAGTTACGGCCGACACACGGATCGGGCACAGTGCGGTTATGTGTGTCCCGGCCTTTATGCACCCATGTTCACGTCGACTATTGTTACTTCTTTTTATATGATTTACTATTTCTATACGTATTTTCTATTTTCTTACTCACTTTGTATACTAAATCTAAATAGTAGTTTGGTGATGGATCAATAATAAATGTTGCTTTTTATGTTTTCCTTTGTCAGCATATTTGCGAGCACATAATATATAATATTATTTCATGCATACAGAATTTGGGCAACATGAAACGCTCGTGTGGTAAGGGTGCAACTTCCCTCCTTGTTTCCAGGATCCAGTGCATCAACGAGTCAACTGACCCCCGGGTACACTGTGAAATAGTAGAGCAAGACATCTCAGAGAACCCTCGGTAGCTAACGAGGACGTTTTCCAAAGAAGCCCTACGTTGTATAAGCAATAATAATGGATAAGTAGTCTTTAGTTAAATTGTAATCGACGTGTGCCCACGACTACACGCCCGGTCGGTTAGAAAATGATTATGAACACGGTGTGAAACGGTGTGATACAAATAATAGTTCAAGTGATTAATTGTACCCCAGGTTCATATCCAGGAACTTTTTATGAAGGGGGAGGGTCAACAAATTTAAACTTAATATTTGTAAAAATATAGCATATGTTGAAACTTCTTCTTCTTCTTTTTCTTCTTTGGCTTTCTACAAGCCTTTTAGGACCATTGTTGAAATAACTACTTGCCTCCACTTCTCTCTATCTTTTTCCATTTCTTCCCTATTCTATACTCCCAGCATTTTCAAGTCTTCTTTTATTCTATCTATCCATATTTGCCTGTGTCGTCCTCTGGGTCGCTTCGTGTTTGGTTTCCAGGTTATTATTTGTCCAATTAGACCTTTTGATCACCATACATGCCCGGCTCATTCTATTCGCACGTTTTTCAGGGTCCCAACAATGCTAGGTTCGTTGCATATATAAGATCTACATAGATCTTCTAAGTTTTTATTGCTTCGTACCTTATAATTTCCTTCATTGTTTCTCTTTAGATCGAAAATCTTCCTCCACATCTTTCTCTCAAATACTTCTAACTTTTTGCATATGTTGAAACAATGAAATTAATCAATTTATTGTGTTTAAATAATTACAAAATATTAAATGTTATTAATAAAATACATAATATATATTATATTCGAATTTCCGGGGTTAAAATAGTTATCACCTAATTACAATACTATATCAATTTTTCTTTTTCTTTTTGCTAATTCATACATCATTTCTACTGGATTAACTTCAATTATCACTAGCGCAGGCCTGGCTCAAGAAGCAAGCGACATAGGCCCACCCCTAAGGTGGTATTTAACATTCTTGTACTAGGTATAGATAATTTTTTTTTTTAAAAACATATTACAATTTCTAGAACCTGTTTAAATCAAATTATGTGTATTAAAAATTAAGACTATAAACCGTTATGTTTTATTTAAACTAGTAATAGTTTTTATTTGTCTACAGATGTATTGATTAAATACAAATACAAATCAATTGTTAACATTACATAAATAAATTTAATGAACTCAGGATTAAGCACATTTTAGTATTGCTCATGTAAAAATAAACAAAAAATATTGATGTAGTATTTACATGTGAGGGGCGGCAAAACTTAAGTTTGCCCAGACGCGAGTTAACACTTGAGCCGGGCCTGCGATCACGTACATACATATAGTCACAGTATTACGCCCGCCGGAACGTGTAGTCGAAATCGTTTGCTGACCTAGTACCGCGGCGGTATCGGATGTTCCGCAAAGCACATATTATGTACGTATTTAAATCGAACCATTGTAATTATTGTGAAGCGAGACATTCACATAAACAATGCATCATAACAGCACGCGATGCATGATAATGAATTGTCATTGGCGCGCACACATCGCGTAAAATAAACGGCACACGGTAAACACAGCGTGCAATCTTGTACCGTGTAATGAGCAGGTCTTATTCTAACGAGCAGTACAACCTGAATTGGATAGTAGAAAAAATCAAAAAAGCAGTTGATTTTATGAGTATGAGCACCTTACAAAAATATAATTTTCTTTGTAGAACTATTGCATTTCTACTGGGTATTTGAAATTTATATAATTTATAAACCCAACCTAGTACCTAATAAGTAGGGAACGGATTTAAATGCTCTAAAAAACAGGAAAAATGCCTTGAAAAAATACGATTTAATGCCTTAAAAAAATGCCCTGAAAAATTTTAAAAATGGGTTTATATTCAATAAAAACAAAATTTTGAATTTAAAACTTATAAAAAAACACATAATTATGAAAAATCTAATAAAAAATAAAAAAATATTTAAATACAATACAACCTTAATTAATTAACTTTCAATTATCTTGATATATGTCATACTATCTTCTTTTTACCCTTAAAAATAAAAAAATTAATAGGTATACCATTTAGATAGGCATATTCGTTATACTTTTACCTTTTGTTTCATAGCATTGTACTCGTATAATCAGGTGCTGCTTAATATTGTCAAACAGAAATCTTCAACGGTTATCGGCCAGTATTGTTTTGTATCTCGAGAAACTTCGTTCCACGTCAACTGACGTCATAGGTGCAAACTTCATATGAGCCATATCATCAGCAGTTAGTTTTTCAGATATTGTACTATTTCGAGATGTTGCTTTTCCTTCCAAAATATTTGAAATTTGTGTCTACACGTGTCAACAATAATTTCGTAATTTCGTAACATAATACATATTTAGGTATTTTAATTTTTTTTAGAAAGAATGTAGAAAAAATGTTGAAAAAATGACTTAAAAACCACAAAATGCACTAAAAATTTCAAAAAATGCTCTAAAAATGCATTTAAGTCTTAAAAATACAAAAAAAATGCAAAATAAAAGTTACATTTTTTAATTCTTTGATGTATGAAATGAACTGTTTGCTTGGAAACCAATGTTTTCGGACATTCAGAAAAAAATGCAATTTGCATTCAAATCCGTTCCTTACTAATAAGTAATAATTATGTAAGTTTACAATCTTTGCTACTTCGATGATTGATTAATCTATGAAATTTAAATTTAAATAGCGGTATACGTATAACGGAAAAGATACGTATTTTTTAATATTTTACCATGCGATGGTCAAAATTCTAAAATATCAATATACAATTTATTTGGGGAGGGGGTAAGTATAAGTATAATCTAAATAAATTAGATAATACAAATTTTTCAGTGTGTTTAGGCAGTAGGTAAAAATAAGCCCTGGTAATGAGTTTACACATTGCAGGGGCATGTTATTATATTCTCTTCCGTTTGAGAATGTTAAATGTATTCGAATTAAGCGCGATGGAATAATAACGTAGCGTCTGAGTTTATACCACTGTGCGACTTATCCAAAGACTTTGTTATACACACACGCACACATTTACAACGTAAGATATGTAATTGATTTCCCTTTGTAACTTGTTCGTCTCGCTTGTTCGTTTATTATGTTTTATGTTTAAATACGCCACCGACATCGTACTGAATCCGTTGTAGTGGAACGATCAACTACAGTTTCTGCTGTAATTAGTATTACAGTTCACCCAGGTGTTTTAAATTAATGGATGATATACAAAAAAAGTGTAATAAATGAACATTGTTAATATTCATGAAGAGGGAAAAAACGTTTCGATAACAAAGAAGCGAGAATAAAGTGAAAATTAAAATTAAATTTGTACTGGAGAATCTTGAATGATGGTTGTGCACAATATGATTTTATAAAATGATTTGTTAAGTGATTCTTAATTTTAATATTTCACTTTAAATGTAAGCGTACAAGGTTCCCCAGGATGATTCGACAAATGCAATAACTTTTGTTCAGTTTATTATTTTTAAAAAAAAATAAATGCTCAGGCTCTAAAACAGAATCTACAACAGAATTCTATTAAAAGATTTTATTTTTTTATTTTTAGAACTCAAATTTGAAAAATTTTAATTTTAATCTTCATTTTGAAAAAAAATTCCAAAATAGTCATTTTGTAAAGAAGATTTTTAGAAAAATTATGGAACTAAAATAAATTATTAATGTTTGGTCATTTGTTTATTATGATTTTTTAAATATTTTGAAAATATGAATTGAATTATTGAAATTAATAATTATTAATAATTTAAAATTATTGTACACCTAATCAATATAAAGTCAGTAATTTCGATTCATTTTTCGACGAAATAATTTACGTGATTTTGTGACTAACAGATTAACAACAGATATTGGCAGGGGCGTATTTAGACTTACTTCTAGAGGGAGGGCGACTCAAATTTTTCTTTTATTCGGTAATTCAGACTCAAAATGTACAAGTAAAATTGTTGATAATATTTAAATCAGGTGAATCCTTAGTACTTTTTTTTAATCTAATGTCGGATCCACTTAGAACGGACTTTTGTGTAGTTCTTTTTTAACACTTGTCTGTGTTTTTAAAGTTTCGCTTGTGTTTTATTTGATTTTTAACTAAGTATGAACCAGGGGCGGATTTTATAACTAACCAAGGGAGGGGCTAATGGAAGTTAAGAATTTAGTTAGTTGGTTTTTCAAATCTATATAAAATTTTAAATTACACAATATGTTTTTGAGTCCCTCATAAGTAAGTCATTTTTTTCACAATAATGACAAAGTTTAAATAGTTACATTATTGGTATCAATTTTAATCTGAAACCATTTTAAAATATAGGTAAATACATATAATTAACAACAAAAGTGAGCTAATAATTTATAAAAAAAATATATAAAATAGGTACCATCAATGACCATTGACGATATTTTATTATAATTATTAATATATAATAATACTTTGCTTTTTAAAATAAATAGCTTAGTTCCAAGGAGGGGGCTAATGCCCCCTTATCTACCCCCTTAAACTCACCCGTGGTATGAACCAGGGCTTAAACCAAAATAATATATATTGTTCACCGTGCCATGCACCCAAAGGGGATTATGACGGGTAGTGATGGAGAAGAAGAAAACAATACTTTGAAGAATATATTATAACCAAGTTTAGATGACTTGGTTTATTAATTTGGACAAACACACTGTAATCATGTAAATAGATATAAAGTTAAACTGTACAGGAGTCAACCTAACCTGTGACAAAGTTATTTTAATTTCCCTTAGATTCTTTTCCAACTCTTGTGGTGTTAGTACATATATAAAGAAAATATAATTGATTTATAATTATAATATTAGGTTTTTTTTTTCATTTTTTTTTTCATTCATGGAATATTTTTACATTATTTATGTGAATTTTCTTCTTTTGGTCAGTTAAAATATTCGTTTGCCCATTGTATATATTTAATTTAATATTAATTTGTTTAAAAATGAAATTAATCATTATATTAACGTCTGGTAATATTTTATTTACGTATTCTAAATCTAGGTTAAGTGCATCGACCTTTGTTTGTAAACAATGATTGATAATGTTTTTAAATGCATTAAATATTTGTTCTTGCATTTTCACCTGATTATTTTCATCCATATTATTATAAAAAATGCACTTGTTATTATGTGATTGGATTAATGTTGCTATACGATGTTTATTTTCATTTATAAGCGCCCAACCGTTATTTTTATCGATTATTTTATTTATCGAATTACTATACGTTCCGTATGTATAAAATATTATTATGTTTTGCGAATTATCTGTAATGTTTTTATTATAATATTTAATTTTATTATTCAAGTTTAATATTAAATTATCTTTTTGATTAACATAATCATTATACGTTATTGTTATTTCATTTACAGTGAAAATATTTGTTATGACCGATTCATTATTATTAATCTGAATTGTTGATAACGAATAGACGTTGTTGATAGAACCTGGTCAATAAACTACTTCATAGTCAAATTCTGACAACATTAACCTCTACCGCATTAATCGAGAACTCGGATCATTAATTCTAAATAGCCATGTTAACAGTCTATGATCAGTAATTACTGTAAATTTTTGTCCATAAAGATGAGGCCTGAAATTTTTTATACTCCATACTATAACTAATAACTCTTTTTCTATAGTCGAGTAATTTATTTCGGCTTTCGAAATTGTTCTAGATGCATAAGCAATGGGTAATTATTTTCCCAAAGTATTCTGTGATAACATGGACCCTATTGCAAATTGAGAAGCATCTGTTGCCAAAATAAACGGTTTCTCAAAATTTGGATATTGTAATATAGGGTCTGTTGCCGCCGTAAAATAGCGGCCGGTCGACGACCCGAGGATATCACAGCCTATCGACACACACGCACACATACACAAACACTCGCGTACATTAGCCGCTATTTTTGTATTTATCTTTATTTTAAATTATATTGTGAATTATATCATATGATAATGAGCTAGCGGCGCGTTATCTGCGTCGCCGGTGCGGGTAAATTTTAACACGGCCGCCCGTTTTTATATTGACGTTTCGGAACCTCCATCGCGTTACGTTAAAAATATTATTGTAATTTCCGTGTGTGATTTAATATTTTTTCTTCTTCTCGTGTCAACCACCGTCCGGGAATGTTAATGAATTATGTTGTTTTTACAATTTTTTTTAGTGTGTGTGCTAATCGTGATTCATTATTATTATTTTTACGTGTGCTAATCGTCGTAATTGTTACTTGATTAAACATATTTTTTATTGTAGGCGCTAATCGCCATATTATATTAGAGTGTATTTATTTATTATTTGTATAGGCGCGAATCGCCGTTAGATTTGTATTTATTTATTTTAGAATTTAGGTAACGGCTGGCCAGTCTGCGCTCCACAAATTGTGAGTTTTTATTATTATTATATATTATACATTTATTAATTGTTGGGCCAAAAGGGCTATCTTTACTAAGAAATAATAATTATCGCTGTTTAGTCAGAAGGGCTTTTCTTTTATACTTTATACTAATTATACTAGGCAGCTACTGTTCTAATAGCAGTCTGCTATATTAATTCATATAATATTTCATATTTATTCTATATTAATATTATATTGAGCCAGAAGGGCCATAAATTTATTTTATTATACTTTACCTATTTATTTTCAACTATATTCATATTTAATTCTGTTTAGTTATAAGGGCTACGCTGTTTATTTAGTTTATTTAGTTACCATTTATATTGTATGTTAATGTGATTTCTTTATAAACTTGCAATTATTACTTAATTATTTTATAGATAATTGTTATATCTGGTTGTGCCGAACCGGCATTTTAGTTAGGCTTATTATTATATATTATACATTTTTTACTTGTTGGGCCAAAAGGGCCGTAATAGAATTATCATATATTTTTTGTACTTTGATGTTTCTGTGATTTATTGTTTATTTATTACATTATTATTTTACAATACAGCAATATAGTTACCATATTTTTTACACTATTTTAATTAATCTTTCAATAATTGTAAGCACACACAACACACCTACACACCCACCACACCACATAGTCGGACAGTACTTGCGCGGCGACCCCAACCACTGCTGTCCGATCTATAAACATACACACATACACACAGTGTGCCGGCCGCGATCGTACATAAAGGCGGCGTACGCGGATTATTAGCGACCGGGCGCGCGTAATATTAATTTACGCTCCCGGCGCGTACAGGGTCTTCTAACAATTTCCCTTTTAATGAATGAAATGTCACCTTACATTGGTCATTCCAAACAAATTTATTTTCCTTTTTTAATAGCAATGCCATTGGTTTCACGATTTGTGCAAATTTCGGAATAAATCACCTATAGTAATTAGCTAAGCCAATGAAACTTTTTATTGTAGTAACATTATGTGGTCTGGGGAAGTTTTTTACGCAATTAGTTTTCTCAGGATCGGGTTTTATTCCGTCCTCTGTGATCACATGTCCTAAATAAATAACTTCCTTCCTCAAAAATTGACATTTATGAGGTTGTAGTTTTAGGTTGTGTTCCCTAAGCCTTTATTTTTTATTTAATAAGGATTTATTTTTATCTGATGATAATCGTCAGCTAAATCAAGTGTTGAAAAATACTTAGATTTGCCTAATTAGTCTAAAATCGAATTTATGTTCGGTAATGGATATGCATCACCTATTGTAACTTAATTAAGTTTACCAAAAGGGGATTATGACGGGTAGTGATGGAGAAGAAGAAAACAACACTTTGAAGAATATATTATAACAAGTTTAGATGACTTGGTTTATTAACTTGGACAAACAAACTGTAATCATGTAGATAGATATAAAGTTAAACTGTACAGGAGTCAAGTTGGTCACGACTAGTATTAACAAACACAGTCTAGTGCCTTCTTTAACTCTAACGTAAAAAGGGCCTGCTCATTATAATTGTTATGGGACATTTAAACGTTATGATTAATTAAGTATTTAACGTTATAATTTAAACGTTATTCAATTTAAGCGTTTAAACATTTTCCGTTTAGCGTTTTGCGTTATTTAAATTAGTGTAAAATTTGAAACATTTTCATATATAGTATTTAGCAATCAATACTATGTAAAATAACATTATATATTTTAAATATTATCTAATCAGTGGTATATTGGTAAATATATTTGTGGGTATAAACACTAAAAAAATATAGATATTAATCCTAAAATACATTTTCTTACTTCGCTCAAAAATTTTTTTTCTCTAAATACGTTCAAAAAAATTTAATTAATCCTTTGTAACTACATATTTATAACTTCTATTAAAACCATGAAATATAACACCACTATATATACATTTACAGCGCGTTATAAATTGCATGATGCAGATTTAAGAACCATGGGCTGAATGTTCACACTCTATACTATTTTATTCAATGCTATTCATCACAGTTAACAAAATACATTAAACACAGCGTACACTGTTATCTTTAACAGCTAAATACTTCAATCAATTTCATAGTTCATAATAATTTTATTAGTTTTTTTTTTCGAGTTATTTTAGAAGCGTATACCCGTAAAATAATATTTTACATTAGGTATACACCGAAAATCGAAAATCTGCTGATGTGTATACGCCGTATACCCACGTATACGTATAAATACGATGCCTTTAACGATATCTTCTTTTTGTAATTCTCATAACTCATAACTTATAAATAAAGCAATCGTATTTGTTGTATAACAACAATAAAGTGCACATACCACGTAAAATATGTATTTGTATTTATTGTTAATTTATAACTTATGTATAGTGTATTACTATTTATGTTTCATCGGTTTTCACCGAAATTATTTTTGATGAATTTATTATTAATTATATTTTCAGAAAGCATATTTATAAATTATAATTTTTTATAAACGTTTTGGTGCCCTGGTATGGACATTAAGTATCGTTATAAAATGATCCACATTAAAAAAATTTGAAATTTTTATCTCACATATGATCGGTCCAGGGGGGAGCGATCGCCCCCATCCCCCCCCCCCCCCTAAAATACGCCCCTGGGTATTGGCTTAGGAGAATTTTAACTTACAAACAACGGATTCACATTTATTTTTTCCGAAATTAAATATGAATCGAATGAAACTAAAATAGATAAATTAGATAAATCCTCCGGAATATTTTCGTGTTTAAAATGATACTGTTCCTTTTCCTCAAATTATCTGTATGAGTTGTAGAACGCCGGATGCAATATGAATAACTAATCAAAATTCGTGGATAACGATAATTTTTTTTTTTTTTTTGCTGCATCCTTCTAAAACATTTATTTAGATTTTGTAAAAATTATAAAAAAAACTTTACTTAATTGTAATCAACTATTTGTTTTGAATTTGATTTTCAACCGATTTTGATACATTGCATATCACAGACGTTGCGGTTAGTGAAAACTTTGAAAAAATAAAAAATAAATTATTTAATTGAGCAAGATTTTATTGAAAACGCTAATCATTTGAGTAGACAACAAAGAATAATTGAAATTATTAAAAATTTTGGACTCTCGTAAAACATTATTATGTGCGTTTAGGAACTGGGACCTCTGCGAGTACTCCATTCTACCTCAAAATACTTCACATTCGTGGACGATGAAATTGAGCAGTTTATAACAGAAACCCCGATTTGTTATAATTGAGATCCAAACAAATCGAAAAAATAATCAACTCAATAACTCTGGGCATTTTGATCATTGTTACTAAAAACATCAAAGTTTACTTGAAGTCTAAAGTGAACCTATATGAAGACTTCCGTGCAAATTTCTCAAATAACCAAACTTCAATTATATAAAAGGCATTTATAGATTTTCAAAACTTTTAGCACGACAGAGACAATTGTAAACCTCTGCTTCCAAAATTTAATTTTTGCCTACTATCGTCAATGGTCGTAGTAGATTTATCACGCAAAAAGTACAATGTAAAATCGTCAACAGTTGAGACTGGAATTTTAAACTATAAAAAAGATTTCTGGAAAAATAACAGTTTAAGGTATTGTCTAATTTTACAACAATCGTGACGTTAAAATCCGTTTAACCGAGATGTAAGGAAATATTTAATATATACTAAAAATAAAACACATTATGTTTTTTTGTAATTAATTATTGAGTTTTTATTTTCTTGTATAATAACAAAACTTTTACAATCATAAAAATAATTTACGGCAAACATAGGGCGTTGCCTGGCACTACACAAGTCGGTGTTGTTGGTTTGTTGAAATATAGCAGCCCGTAGTTTTCATCAACTGCCTATAGTAATATTGTATACATAAAAATATTGTACAAAATATATATTTATAATAATATACCTGAGAATTAATTGGAAACGGGGGCATATTTGCGTCTTCGAACATATTTATTGTAGGTGATATCGGTGAACATTAAAATAATGAAAAACAGCTTTGTATGGTTTCCTCCTAAATATAATATACGTATTAATCATAGATGCGTATTAAATAGATAAAATTAATTTATCTCAGATATGGGTTCTTCTTTACGCTCTTCGGCTAGCTCTCTAGCGGCCAATGGTTTCAGCTGAATGATGAAACAAAATTGGTGTTTCGGTATATATATCTGGATTGTGTATCGTTGATATTTTGAATTGTTTTTTAAATTTCATCAATATTTTTTCCACGTTTGAAATCCGATTTCAAATAATCAAGATATTAAATTTTTTTATCAAATGTTGATAAAATTATTGCAGTACTTACTGTAGGGCAAACGGCCGTCGTTTTTCCGACACAGGATTCAAATACGGCATATTCCATATACTGCTGAGCTATGAGATCCGCACGATTAAGTAGTATGTGACACCCATTCTTAATTTTAGATTCGATGACCAAATTGTCTTGACCGCGATAAATAATTTTCGATAATTTATTTACTTCATCCGAGAAAAGTAAAATATTTTTATTCTTATCCAGTTTGTCCAATATCATTAACAAAATGTTACCCATAAAATAGTAAATGCGTTTTAAAAAGCAATGTGATATTAAAATATGGCTGGACAGTGTTACGATTCGAATGATAAGATTGAACTAGAATCTTGAATACTTGAATCGATGAGTTCATCGAGGTGTCATGGAAGCAACGTACATATATTTTGACTTTTTGGAGATAGCAGCATTATTTTGTAGCGAACCGGTCATTGTAAATGTAAAACACACAATTGACTAGAAAAATTACACTGGACACTAAGAATGTAACGCATCGACTTATTTTGGTATGGAACCCGACTGTAAACCGATGTCTTCAGGTTTGGTTAAATTAAAGAGGGAAATAGCGTATTGTTTTTAATAATTAAAAAATCATCAGTATTCAAATTCTCTCAGAAATATAACATGTGTGAGGACATGACGTTTTTTCTCAGAAATATTGTCACACGAAAAAGTTTTACGAAATTTAATATACATATCGATTATTATACATCTTGTACACAGGGGAATGGCGTATTGTTTTTAATAATAATTAAATACATTTTTCTCGGTAATATCGATGAGTATAGAAAATCGTCTCATATCTAATAATCTCATAAGAGATTTGGTTATTTACACGTAATTCGATATAGGTACATAATATACACTATATCGCGAAACTTATGTACGTACTTTTACATTTAAATACGTTAAATTAAATAAATATTACTAATGGATGTTAGAGTCTAAGCGGAGAATTGTTATACCCTATACATCTCCAATTCAATTCTTATCTAAATATTGGATTTATTTTAAATATTGTCATCGTATATGATTACTTTAGATAATATTTAATATTATTCGTTATCTTTTAAACATTTCATATCAAATGATAAACAAATTTAGTCATTATCAAAAACTGATAAATACGTAAACTTCGATGGGTTGGAAGGGTATGGTGATGGTAAAGGCAATGTGGTAGCGGCAAATATACCGTATTTAAGGGGGGATTTCACTCCTCCTCCTCCTTATGTTAAAGAATCAGCAACAGTATTTTGCTCCTACTTTCAGAATTGGCATTCGTATTTTGCTCCTACTTCTCCTCGTGTTACAGAATTAGCATTTTTATACTACTGTTGTACATTAAATACATATGGCAGAAGCCTGTAACGTATTTCTGTCGAACTAATGCAGTAAAATATTATACGCGCACGTACTGTACTAAATCACTTTACGGTTGATCTACACTGTAAACTTTAAACCCCCGAATCAGCTGGGTGGAACAAAAACCAATGGACGAGACTTCGGTGAAGTTCATATAATATATGTAATCTCATTGAGGCTTAATGAAACATTTTTGTAGGCAATACATACGGAAATATATAACGCACAGAGCCGTCTTTAGGGGGTGGGACACCCCCCCCCCTTACGGCGTTCTAGTTGGACTCAGTTTTCATTATTTTATTCAGATTAAGTAATTATTAATAAATATTAATTAAAATAAGCAAAGCATATTAGCATATTGTATTATGATCACAATGAACTGATAAAACAGTACTTTATATTTGTTAGTCAACAATTATAAAACACGTTTTACCGATAACATAGAAAAATAACATTTTATTTTAAGTTTAGTATATATATTTTTGCTACATGCAGTAAAAAAAAAATTATCAGATTTATTATTAGGTTCCATTTTTACAAAAAAAAAATCTACTCGTTATAGTTCCTTGTAACTTACAGCCCGTAATTAGTCCTGAATATGTGTACGGGGTATGAATCGTATCAAGTGCAAATGTTGTAAGTAACTCAAGGTGTATATATTTATTATTGTTATTATTACAATGTGCATGATGGTGAGACTGATATTACATTTTTAATTTAAAACTTTTACTGCAAAAAATGACGTTTCTGCGTCGATAATTGTACGTATATAATATATTATTAATATTATTACTATCTACGTCGTCCCAAAAGACGCTGATGCCGAGTTCTACTAAAGTAACGACATAAATAAATTGTATAAACATAAAATATAAAAAATTTAAAAATAATTTATTTGATTTGAAAGGTTTCATCACTGGATATATCATCCCTTATATCAAGTTCTGTCGATGTCTGTTATTCCTGTACATCTCAATATTTAATTATTGTGTTAAAAATACAAATTAAGATTGAGACTTACAAGTTTACTAATAAAATATTTTTTAAAAAAACTATGTTGATAGTATATATAAAAAACACCAGTGGCGTGGTGAAGGGGTATTTATGACGCCCAGACGTCAAGATGAAAATGTCACGGGCAGGTGAGTATGTGGTTGTATTTAGATGTGAAAAGATTTTAAATGAATACACACATAGCGAATTTCAAAATTTCAAAATTTCACCATCACAAAACACGGATGTAGTGGAATACGCGGTAGTCGATAAAAATATAACACGACAATAAAATCAACATTCTGTATTCTTAGTTAATTATAAAAGAGGAAAAAATCTCTTAGGATTTGCTAATCCTAAATTTAAGTTGATAAAATATAAATAAGTAGGTACATCAATCTCAAATAATTTTTGGTTTTCATCTTCAATTTATGTTTTTAAAAAAATTGTAAAAAAGGATGGTGTACTAGAGAAAGAAATGGGTGAGTAGGTACTAAAATATATGTTGTGCACAGGGCGTTTGTTAATTTTATTTAAATCAATAACTTATTAAAATATAAATATAAATAATTATAAGTAGATTCGTACATGTAAATATATAAATACATAACATTCGAGCACAATTTTTGTGACTCCCATCGCGATCCACACTCGTATCACCCACAATATTTTAGATAAAACTACCAAAAAAACAAAAACAAAAATATAAATAGACCACAGCTTTTATTGATCACAATCATAGTGATTAGTGGCAGTAGGAATATACATCAACATTGAATCTACGAAGTATATTACACCATAAGTTGTAACCGTGATTTATCCATACATAGACATGAGTAATACGATATAACATTATAAATCTAATAACAACAGTAACAGTTGTCAATTTCTATAATAATTTATCTTTCTATTATATATTACAATAAGAATTAAATTAAAAAGAGCTCGATAGTGGTGGCTGGATTATAAATACGAATGTGGGCCCAAAGTAGTACTTGGTATATACCACCGGGTGAGGGGATTTATTGATTCCGCCGAAATTACCTACTTAGGAAAAAGGTTTATATTGATTCCGCCGGCTACTGTTTATAATATCTACACATCGATTCCGCCGGACACTGTTCATCCCCCCCCCCCAAATTATATAATTATATAATTCAAAATGAAAATGGATAATCTAATTAATATTTATATGTAAATATATTGTAAAATGTATAATCTAAATTTTAAATGTAAAATATTAATAAATAAAAATAATATAATAAAAAAAAATATTAATTGATTATAGTAATAATTGTATGTAGGTATAAAATTAAAATGTATATAAGTAACTACTTTTGATAATATTTGGACACGTGTTTTAAATAAGTGAACTTAGAAATTTTATTATTTTTCAAATCATTAGATAAATTTTCAATACATTGTTTTTTTTTTTTTAAAAGCACTATTTTTGCTAGATTTTTGTATGTTTATTCCGTTTATGTGTATGTAACTGTCAGTTTGTATTTTTTGTTTTAAACATGAGTGAATATGAAAATGTTGGGATGACCTTTTGTGAATTGTGAATTTAATTTTGAGTGGAAAGACTCACAGCTATTGATAGTACGTTCCTATGTTATTTCTCTTGATGCCCAAATATGTGGATTGAATTTTGTATCTTCATCAATATAATATTCAACTAAATAATCACAGAACTTAACTAACCTTTCATCATCTGGAGAAACTGTCATCAAATCTGTCATAAAGCAATCACTTACTTCTTCTGGATTTAATAATGGTAATCCGAATACCCATTTTCGCCAATTACCTGTTTTACTTGATGCATCTTTATATTCTTTTGATAAGCCTAAAAAATAAAAATTATAAATAAATTAATATTATATTCATTGTAATTAAAAATGTAACAAATTGTAATTAAGATCATAATACAAGTATGCGAGTGTGTGACACTTTATACACGTGGAGCAATTTCGTTAACTAGATTGATACTGTCGATACTGATTAGCAACTATGCGAGAAGTAACAAGGAAAGTTCACATTTTAACAAACGGAACCAACATAAATATACTAATATAGTCTTATAGATATTAAGATATTATATTATATCTTATCTTGAAGATAAGATTTCAGTTAGCATTTCCAAGTTCATTTATTAACTGTGTGACAGTCTGTGTCCAAATATTATCAAAAGTTATACACTTTAATTTTGAACTAAACAACTATAATTATTTTATACAATTTAGATTATACAATTAACAGTATATTCACATATACATATTAATTAAATAGTAATATTATAATTTTATAGTTATATATTATACTGTCTAAATTATGTATACTTTTTAAATAGACTATATATTTTAAAATGCATATATAATGAGGAAGGGGGGAGGTGAACAGGAATCGATGTGTTGGTATTATAAACAGTAGCCGGCGAAGTCGATATAAAATAGGCGGAATCGATATACGCCCCCGGGCGGTCATCGTTTCTGCCAAATCTATTTCTACTTATATTATTATGATAGCGTTTAAGAACCCTTTGTTTATCTGCAGTTCTAACGATTATCGATATAAATATATTGATATTCGGGATAAGCCATCATTTTATATTGAAGATGTATAAGAGATAATTGATTTTACATTCAATAATTTCCATGCATTATTAATAAATATAAATCGAACTATATATTATAAGTTATAACCTATATCATACGTAGTTAGTGCCTGTGTTATCGGGATTAGAGTTCTGTGGTCGAATATGTCAGTACTGTAACAATATAGCAGTGTGAATCATGAATATTATACGTTTTTAAAAAAAGTATGCAACAATTTTATTTGAAATAATAAATAATTAATAGAATTATAAGAAATATTTGACTTTATATATATACAAATTTAATTATAAAATTCAATCGAAATTCAAAAATATGAATCCGAAAATTAAGTCAAACAATTTTTTGGGGGGGGGGGTCAATAAAAACCACCTCTCCATGGTGGCCTCTGGGTAACTTTAAATAGATTTTAAACTATAATTTAAACAGTTGTGTAGAAATAGATTTGACGGAAACGGACACTTTCGTTTTGGTGGAAACGATACTCAGCGAAAACGAAAATCAAGTTTTTTGGCGGAAACGACTGACTCTCATACCACCCTGGACCAGTTCGCCCTTGATTATATGTAACTAAAACTAATACCAGAGAATCTACACGTGATGTACGATTATTGCCATCATTTATAGTACAATTATATTGAATCTAAAAACTACGTACAATCATACTACTTGATAACGTCGATGCGATATCGCTGTCCGGGTTTAATAGTGTTATAACTTTTATCGATCGATAGGAACCTGATTCTTAAACGAGTGTGTGGACAAGGTAAGCTACAATGTACACGTACAATTAAACGCGAAATGGTTGACAGCCAAAAAAGAAAAACGTTTTGATGTTTGATGTAATAATGACTTTAATTAAATTCCCATAAAATATAATTACAGAACTGACAATTTTTTCAAGTTAGAACAAAATAAAGAAAAAAAATACCTAGAATGAGTGATCATAAAATTAAATATTTTTATTATTCTTTTTAAATTAAAAGTGTTGTTTACGACACGGTGTCGTTTAAAGAAACGTCATTTATTTTTCTTAATTATTGAATAACACAATAAAAATTTACATTTTTTTACATGGTATATTTAATGTTACTTGATAATATGAGAATATACTTTCCTTAAGATGTATCATTTCTTTTAAGTTTTGTAACGTAATGTGTTTTTAGTTTTAAATAAAATCAACCTCCCGAGAAATATAAAAATGGTAAAATCTTTGACTGTACTATTGTTAGTGTATTTTATCAGACTGTTTATATAATTTATTCATCGAAACAAATTTTTGAGGGCTTAAACATAAAAAATAAACATTTCAGAATTTATGGTAAGTAAATAATTTCAAAATTAAAGGTTTTTCCCGTAGTTCAAACTCTCAACAATTATTTTTAGATGAAAATTAATTTTGTATTCTGAACAGAACAAGGAATACATTGTTTACCATGATGCGTGAGTGTTTTTCTATCTACCTGTCCACACGATTTCAACCAGAAGGATTTTATTGATTATGAATTCTCTACTTTCAATAGAAAAGTTGATGGTGCACATTTGAGAAATAATTTTTGAATTTCTGAACAGTTTTCCGAATAAATGTTCTGATAAAGTCAAATACTTTTCATCAAAACTCAATAAATAATAATCGTAGGGACTTGACACTTTACTAATATATTCTCTTATTTATAAATATTTTATATTTTCATTTTTTCTTAGCCTTTTTCGTAAATTATTTAGCCGAATTCGTTATAACAGAAAATATATACGATCCATGAACAAGTAAACAGAAAAAATTATCGATAAATTCTTCATATAAAAACCTTACATAATATATTAATATTTTAGTGTTAAATTATATAAAATACAATTGTTCCTGATAATGATAATCTGTGTTAACTTATTGAAGCCAAAGGCTCGGTTTTTTGAGACGTGTTTATTACAATAAAAAAATGAAAAATTAAGTAAATCATTTTCAGTAAAAAAATTTTATTTTATTTTTTATTACAATGGTAAGTATTTAACTATCGTATAAGTGCACCATAAATAGTTTACATATTTAAGAGTACATGTGTTTTAATTAAAACTTGAATAATAATGTAAAAGTACAATATACTCACAATTTCAAAGGTTTTCGTACATATGTGAGATAATTATTTTTCAAGTATGTATTTGTACTTTAATAATATAATATGTGAGTTATACATTGACAATTAAGGAATAAACAACTAGCTAACATATATATTATGGTTCAAATAAAGGAATTTGGTTTAAAAAAAACACATAATTTTAAAACCAATAATTCTTGCTATCTCCCACTCAACTTGAATAGGTGCTAACCTAAATACATCGAAAATATTGAAAATAATTTTTTTGATATACACTATAACTTCCAATAAAATATGCTATCGTCAAATAATGTAAATCAAGTGCTTTACTAAAAGTAAAGTTTTAATTTGTAAATTTTAGAAAGCCACTCCTTTATCACTGTTGATTGTAAAATGTTATGGATATTTATTAATGATCAAAATTACTAAAAAAAAAATGATATTTATTTCCTAATATTATTTAACATGATATTCAGAAAAGAAATATTATTAATTGCCTGTAAAATTTTAAATTGTAAAACTTAATGCTCATGGTTTACGAATAATTTATTTATTTATTCGTTTATAATAAACTCCATATTAATTGTAGAAACCATTTATGAAGACTACAAAATCAATACACGGACGAGTATTTTTTTTTTTTTACTAAACAAATATGTGTCCATATGAAAAAAAAAAGTACTCGTGCATTATTGTGTCCGGTTGACGGTTTGAAGTTTAATAATTCATTAATTTTTTTTTTTTACAGACAATTTTTAAAAAAATTATATTTTTACAGGGAACTAATCACAATGTATTATGTATTGTTAAGGGTAAATTAAAAATAATATTTAATTTATATATAATTTGAAGTGAAATAAATAATTCATTAAATCTCAGTTTTTACATATCTTATAATACTGACATTTTATATTAACTAAATTTAATGGTGAATTTGTTTTTAAACGTAAATATTATAAACTGTTATCCAATTGAAACACGAATTTCAATAATGTGTAATTCGATAAGTTAAACTTTTATTCATATTTTGGTCAATTCTAACTCTCATATTCTATGAAGTTGAACCTTACTGATGAGATGATTCGCTCGGTATACCACTCGTATATGCAACGTATATGTGGATCGAAACTGAATGCATTTTAGCGTTGAAAAAGTACCCTGCTAAATATATTTTATACAACGAGGTCGTCTGTTTTCTAGCGGATGTTATTCCCGTAAATCAAATATCACATACAAAATATCTTATGAAATATTATATGACGATAAATTATTTTAAAGTTCAAAACAAATCTTTTTTTTTTACTTTCGTTTTTTATTCGATAAGTGAACAAATAAAAATAATATATTACTTAAAAGAAACGCACGATATAGCCAAACTGAAAATTTAAATATTAAAGACGTTGATATTTAAATAAAATAGTGCACGCATCGCAAAAAAAAAAAATACATAAAATAAATATGTTGAGCTTCATATAGACTTTTAACACTTCGAAGATAAAGTTAATAATTCTAATAAATATCTATAAATGACACAATTTATACTATTATATGGTTGTTAGTGTAATTTAAATCAAATGATTTTCATTATTTTCTTTCGATATAAGTGTTCACTTAACGTGATCAATAATACATTTCAAGATAAATTAAAATATAGTAATAATAATAATATTAAAAACCCTGACTCGCTACTGTATACATTTTATAATTCGTCGCACTCGAGATCATAAACAATTTTAAAGGACAGATACATTAGTAGATTGTTCGTTGTTTAATATTTGATTCAATAAATGTAACCATGAAATCAATGTTTACGTCCGCGCAAGTCCCGTGGGATCTATTTTAAAGAAACGAAATCGAAAAATTAAATGTTGACTGTTTACGTATGAATGTCCACATTGGAAACGACATATTTACGGTTAAATAATAAGTTGAACCCGAGAGTTATTTTTTTTGTGGCACAAACTGGACAAACGTGTACTTAAGGAGGAGGAGAAGGATAGAGGATTCGGTGCGTTTGTATATCGGGTTTTAGTGCACAATAGACTGAAAGGTTTGGACAAGTTTGGACAAAAGTTTTCCGCACGAAACGTCGTACAAATACCGGGTGCGACGAACGGAAATGTTCGAATGTCGCACGGGACCCGAGTTAATGAAATGTCGAGAAACGCGCACCAGTCGCTATGTAAGTATTTTTATTAAAGTTGCGACCTCGTCTCCGATTCGTATACGTAGACGTAGTTGTACGTTTCTCGCAGAAACCGATTTCCTACCGGAAGTCGGGGTACTGAGCTGGTCAGCATGCGCTTGTACACCAGAGCTTATTTTAACGTACGTTTGAACACATTTTGCGTAACTCTAAATTAAAAATGCGCAGTTGTAAATACTATCTATAAACAAAATTTCTCACAATAATAAATTGAAGTTATGGACTTCATGGCCGAGTGCAGGTAGAGGGTCCGTCAATCATCAGATTAGGTTTATTAAGACTGTGTTATTATTATTATTATTATTTTATTATCATAACATTATTGCACGACCGCAACGGGGTTTATAATCATACAGAGGGAGTAATATTTTTGAGAGTATAGCAAGGGGGTTGAGTTTTAAGTTTTGCGCATTTCTAAAAAAACCTTAAAATAAACCCTGTTGTGCACGTCCGAACCCGTAATTGGTATTGCGTTTGACGTGTACGCAACACAATATTTTTTACCGCAGAGTACCTACTTGTAGGTATATTACGTCGGTATTTTACCGTTTTCCAAATGGATGGGCGTCGAAAAAGAACGATGCGCAATGAGCGTTTTATTCAATTGTAATATTAATACCTATACCTATATTAACATCATGTACGCGTACATTATTATTATTTTTTTTTTATCCTAAAATTGGGCTTTGGAATCGGTTCCGTTTTCGTGTGATGCGACATTTGATTCACGAATAATTCATTACCGCCGTGCCGAACGAATTGATGTTGATATTTTTGTTATCATTCCAGGAGTAATAGATATCGTATAGCGATCGGACGATCCTTTTGTTTGTTACTGTTGATGAAAATTATTAATCTTGTCGTCTTGATTCGTAATAATTATCATTTTATTTCAAGTCACCATTTTAATCGGATCCTTTTACAGATCAGAAATATAGATAATTTGGTGTGTTACAACCGGCTACTACTTTTTCGAGATTAGGACACGAAAACGGTTCTTGTTTACAATGTGTAAGCCACCAGAATGGATGTTTTATTCCAGTTTTTATATTATATTATACTATTCTCCGTGCTTTGAGCAGTGTCCCATTTACATAATTGCGGAATAATTTATTTTCATCTTTAATTTTTTGCGGAAAGTTTAAACGAATGTTAAGTACTTAGTAGAATATATTAATCTTATTATAGTGGTGTTTAAAAAAAATAAAATGTGAATACATATGTAATACATATTATGTATATATTAACTATTACTAACTTGAAGAATATTTTTTTATTGATAACTGTTTTTTTTGTACCGTTAGAAGATCATTGATAAAATGTTTGCATTTGTGATGTTGTTCAAAATGTAATGAGTTATGTTATAATCTTCTTCGTAATACTCGTAGAGCATCTCTCATTTCAAAAGAACTTGGAGATTGTTCAGTATTCGTTTATGGTTCGAGCTCAATATCTTCATTTTCAATTTCTCCAGGTTCATTTGTTTGTAATAAAACATGTAAAATATCTTCTTCGGTTAAATGTTTTGTAGTAGGTATATTTTTATCGAGTTTCAATCAATTTTCAAAATCTAAGTCTATTTCTTCGTATTCTTCTTCTTATTTCTCTGCGAAACCTTCATGTTTAAAAAAATTTAGTATTTTTGTATCTGTCACTTGATTCCAAGTCATTGTTATAAAATCATGCATTTAAAAGGTTGGATTGTTTTGCTAATATATTAGCGAAAAATTGTTGTTGATCATTTGTGTTTTCTATATTGTTTATTATTATTGTCCGATGCCGTAATCAGCACCAGGGCAAGTAGGGCAAAGACCTGTCAAAGGAGTTAAATAATTGTTTTAAGGGGCCCTTTTTTACATGTAACTAGATAGTAAACAAAGATTGTGTAAATTGAAACATTTTTAGTATAAATTAGTTGATAAATGATAATGATGAATTACTTTATTATTGTATTTATTTAATTAATAATTATTTTGAAAAAATGTATTAATAGAAATTGATGATAAAATAGAAAAAAAGAAATAGGAAATTTGGTAACATAGAGTATTATTAACTTTTCTGTTGAACATACCTTAAGTCTTTGTTGTTGTTGATAAAATACAACCACACCAGTGCGGCAATACACCACAATTAGCACTAAAAATAAAAGTAGAATCGAAATATTGCCGTTTATTTACAAACTGATCATTTCAAACATATAATATTTTTCCACATTTTGTTCTATATTCAAATAATAAAATAATATTATGATAAAAATAATAGTTTTCAAACTTACCTATATGCACAACTACGTAAAGGCATTATCAAATGTACAATATTGCTAATATGTAAGTTCTAAAATCAGTGGTAGTTATATTATACACGTTTATACATGTGTAAGAATTGATTAGCTAAATCGACATACAACATTATATTACATTCGAGTATCGATTGGCGTAGTTGTTGAATACCTTTTTCCTATACCATAATTTTTCAGCAGGGTCCTTTGCATTATCCAAATTTTTTGAATCCAAAATGTTGTCAAAGAAAACGAAAGTCCGACTCTAAATAGTGATAGTGAGAGCTATACATGCGAGGCATGGACGACAACAAGCGTAACAGAACGTAGACTTATCACCTTCGAAAACAAGATATGGCATGTGATATAATTAGACGAAAACACTGGTATGTGAAGGAGAAAGTTTAACAAAGAACGAATAGAAGAAACAAGAATTACTCCAATTAAATATTACATAAGAGGCCAGAGAATTCAGTGGTTTGGGCACATTATGCGTGGAAGTGACAATAAAATAATAAAGACAGTACTGTCTTGAAAATCAACGGGAAAGAGATCACAAGGACGCCCGAAGAAAATATGGATGGACGTGGTCGAGGAGGATCTAAAAAGAATAGGAGTAAATGATTAGAGAAATATAATTCGTTATCGAGAGAAATAGCATGAATCTGTGATGGCGGTAAAAACTTTTGTAGAGTTGATATAGCCAAAAGAAGAAGAAGAAGAAGAAGAAAATTATTTTTTTTATTTTTACCAGTGGTTTTTGGCGGAATTGATTCATAACGTTAATAATGACGGACAAAAATTAAAAAACCGTTCAATATTGTACATAGTATAAGTGTGATGATAAATTTACAATAATAGCAATATTGTTTTCAAAAATGTAAAAATTATTAATTATTTAAAATTAAATCTTATTCAAAATAATGTATCAAAAAATATGTATTTATTTCCAAAACACGTACAACATTAATTTATTAACAGTTTCTTTAGAATATCATAAAATTGATTTATGTTTACAAAATATTTTATTATTACTCAGAAGAAAATTGTAATTACACAGTATGCAAGCACAGGGGCATACTCAGACTGGATTTCTCAGATCATTTATCCGGGGCCCGACCCTAAACCTGTTTTTGAGGGGCCCGGGTCTATAAAATAAAAACTTTTAAATCATGACTGACCCGGATCTACAAAAAAATTTAAATTTTAATGGTCCGCTGCTGGAGCTTAGATATCAACCGATGGGTACTACCACTTTGTTGAATTTTTTTTTCATATATTAATACTATGTATCTGTATATTATTGCAATGATAAATGATAATTGCAAATCATTCGATACATCGAAAACATTCGAAACAACTCAATTATTTGAAAATCATTTATAGCGACCGAATACTTATATTCTACTTTAATCTTATCAAGGAATATATTTTATGTCATTTTGGATGAAGTAATTGCAGACATAAACAAACAATTTGAATCACTGAAAACAGTTATTGATATCATCTCAGTTCTATGGGAGTTAAAATATATGTCAGAAGGAGAAATTAAATTAAAATCTAGAAATCTGGTTGTGAAGTATAATGATGATTTACTAGAAGATTTAGTAGATGAGCTACAAAGTCTTAATATAGTTTATGCTGCTAACTTTGGACATAAACAACTAAACCCCTTAGAATTGCTGAATTACTTGCAAAAAACTAATCTTGAAAGCATATTCCCTAATTGCATTACGAATCTTTTTAACTATTCCTACAACTCTTGCGAGTACGGAACGATCTTTCTCGACATTGAAGGAAGTGAAGAATGTATTACGATCAACAATGACACAACAGAGACTATCAAGCTCAGATGTTTTAGCAGTGGAGGCTCAACTGGCAAAGAAGATTGACATGGATGGGGCCATTCATGATTTCGCAGTGAGAAACGCAAGAAGAAAAACTCAAGGACAATTTTAAATTTAAGGTTATGAGTTATATAATTAATGGTTATTAATATAACGTTTAATATTATTATTTCATTTTTTATATTATCATTTATGTATTTGAGTATTTAAATTTTCTATGAAAAAGTTTCGACATTGTTTAGATAAAAATAAAACATATTAAAATAGCATAGTTGCAATAATATTTAATGTTAAAATAATTCAATTATTAGTTTTATACATAATTAAATAAATATTTCTTACGAAAACCAGGAAAACCCATTTGAAAAATAGGAGGCCTAGAAGGTTTAGTTTGTGCAGGGCTCACCAATACTGAGTACGGCTCTGTCCTAACATATTATTATTTATAAAACTCATCCGATTCCTGACTCATACAATAAGTCTCATTTGCGCGTTGTCGTTTTGAATATTGTACACATTTTATGAAACATAAATATTACCAGTATTATGAATGTAAAAGAAGCAACTCATTTTTTTTTTTTTTATTTATATATAGATAGATATTTTACAATACACCGACATTTTTAAACATCATAAACTTATGTGATATATATGACATATGAGCATGTAATTTACCACAAATAAACAATATAGTACATTGTATCAGTAGTGGTGAGTAAATAAAATTTACGAGAAGACTTTTAACTTTTGTTCAACTATTGGCTATTTAAAATAAATATATATATATATATATATTTATATATTTATATAAATATATATATATATATATATATATTTATATATTTATATAAATATATTTATTTTTTACTTTAAAAATTAGTATTATATAATATATATACCGTAATAACTGATTAACTTAGATAAATAATTCCGATTATAGTTAATCATATTTTTGTAAGATAATTATTCAACATCATTATAAGCAATTAGTTTAAGCTACTGAAAAAATATTGATAATATTCCATCGTTTCTTATATACAATATTACGTTAAGTTTAAACATATTTATCAATATAAATTAAATTCGAACGTAGATTAATCAATATTAATTTTATAGATACAATTAAAACTGATAAAATAACAAATATAAAAATGATTAAACAATAAAAATAATTAAAAATAATTTCAGCTACATTTTTTAAAATAAATTCAAGCTTTCGTTCTTTTTTTTTTGGCGAATTCATTCATCGCGTCTTCAACAAACGTAGGATCTTTTGCCATGACTCCGAGAAGTTGTTTTTCAATCATCAATGTCGATAAGGAAGAAAGCCGCTCATTGGCCATAGTGTTTCATAAAAAATATTTTATTCATTTTAAAGTGCTCATTGGTCGTCCACTGGATGCAGTGGAAGCAGGTATTAATAAAATCAACTGACACAGTTTAGTATACTGAGAATATATTTCATGTGTATCGTCTGAAAACAATTATTAAAAATTAATTAAATTTACTATCAAATTTACAGCTATACTTATTTACTAACATACTTAAAAATAAAAAAATCCAAAATTTCAGAGGTTTATGTTTTTCTGTGTCTGAGTAAACTACTTGCAGTTCATTAAACAAACGATATTCGTCAAAATATAGTAATTTGGATATTGTTTAAGTAACTTCAAAAATTTGACCTCAGGAAAATTCTTTGAATAACATTTGAATATTTGAACATTTGTTCAGTCAGCTAATTCAAAATTTGAGAAATCCTCAAATCTGATGTAAATTTGAACAATTAAAGAATCCAATACTTCATACAATATTTTACGAAGAGTTGCTTTAAGTTCTGAGATGATATGTTCAATATCAATTTTCCCCAAAAGATGAAATTTTTCTGGATTTTTTAGGTGTGTTTTTGAAATCGAATGTTTTCAGCTATTCTTATTACATTTTTTATAGTATATATTCCATCAAAACTCCTTTTTTCACCTCGAAAAAATACGCAAATGATTTAAAAAAGTTTGTTGCGTTTATTATAGTCACTAAACCATGTACATTTATTGTACCAACTACTCTGAAATTTACAGGTAAATTTTTCGTCTTTGTATTCAATCAATAAATATGAAGTAGTTTTTGAATTTACATTTTTCATCAAACGTGAATGAATGAAACCCGTAGTCCAATAACTCATCTAATGTACAATGTTTTGATTCCATATTTTTAATTTTTACGTACCGTATTTATAAAAAAATGTATATTATTGACAAAAAATGCATATTATAATATGTATTATCATACGACACGCACAAGTATGTAGATAGAGTCATAGAGGCATGACGGAAAAGTTTTTTTCTACACTTTGGAGACTAAAAACCTGGCTTTGTTCAATGATGACTGAAGATAGACTATCAGCATTATGTCTAATTAATGAATATCACAAAGTAGATATTCTAGATCAAATAGATCATATTATTGACATTTTTGCTAATTTTAAAAATAGACAACTTGAATTTATGTTGTAAAAATTGTTGTTTTCATTTTATATGATTTTGTAAAATTATAACTTGGCCCCTCCCCTAACCAAGGCACTGGAGCCACCCATGTACTGAGATTAGTCACGTGGACTCCATTCTAGTAGTGGTATGACAATAACAGTAGCAGAATAATATCACTGCTATTTTCTATTAACAATAGCAGGCTGCTAATCAAAATTGAAAATATTTGAAACATTTTGCCGTGTTATAATTATTGGGGAGACGCCGTCTCAAAGTTTCCCCTGAAATTTAAATCAATGTGTTTAATTTATGTTGTGATATTACAATATAGCGAAAAACAACACTAAACGAATGTTGGATTCGGAAAATGATAACCAGCTAAATATAAATTTGGAAATAATAATCAGGATTTTTTTTTATAATCCCAGAAAATTTTTTTTTTTATATTTATTGGAAAACCATCTTTTTATCGGATACGATATACAATAGATAACAGTAACAATATGAATAGTTGCTCCGTGAGTTACAACTGAATATTCAATCGATATTTTGAATTGAATCAGTATTCTCAAAGTAAAATTTGATTCGGTAAGAAAACAACTCTAAAACGGATAGAATACTCTTTTAAACTTGATTTAAGTTTCTTTTCTCGACGATAAATATAATTTTCGAGTTTCCTTACATTTAAATTCAATGTTCAATGTTTAAAGATCGAAGTTTTCAAAGATTCTATTTGACCGATCTCGAGTGAACTTTGTTCTAAACCCTAATCCGCTTTCAGCTTTCTTATCGCTTAACTATGAAAATCGGTTTGATTTTAGCAGGGATGGAAAATGTTTTTAATTTTTTTGTTTTCGTTTTTGTTGTATGATTTAAAAAATATTGTTTTTATTTAACGTTTTAAAAAACGTTATTTTTCTAAATTGTTTCCAAATAACGTTTTGATCATTTTTTTTTTTATATATATATATATTCTTATTTATTATACCTAACTTATAATAGCTACAATGAACATTCAATATACTGAATATAGGAATGCACTGAAGTTATAATTAATTATTATTAATACGAGTATTTAAAATTTAAATTTAAAATCAAAATTATAATTCATATTTTATATAAAAATAAGAAAATTCAAAATTTTTAATTAACACGTTTTTAAAAAGAGAATTGGAAAAGAGTAAAGACTAAAGAGTAAGTAAATACGTAAAGTGGAACACTATTTCAGATTTCTAGAGTAAAAAATCAGAGTTGACAAATCAGAATGCTTTAAACTTTAAATCTTAAAGTTTGCAAATACTAAATATTAAACTATATGTTAGTAACTAATTCAAATGTTTCTAAATTAATTAATTATTGAATTATAAACCCAAACGAACATAGATTTGTTAATTCTTGATTTTAAATACCGTATGGATATCAGAATAATGAATATTAAATAATTTAACCATTTAAGAAAATATGTAAAATACAATCACTGATAAAGTAAAAACTATAATAGTCAATAGGATAATGAGTAGGTATAATAAATTTATGAAAAATAATCAATTCCTAATCAACTGCTAAATCAATAAATAATAGTATAGGTAATCAAATTATAATAATTAAATCGGAAACCATGTTATAGATTACACTATGAACCATGACCGTCGTCGTGAAAGATAATAGAATTTTACCGTCAACACTGTAAAATGTATGTGCCATGTGGACTATAATTAATTATTGTGCTATTCTATTAATATATTTTATTTGTCAACAATTACCTATTAGTTACCAGAATTATCAACTTTTTGAAAACAGATATTTTTTTTCGTAATAAATAATTATAGTATAATACTATAATTTATTTTCTTTTTAGTTTTTGATTTTATTATAATATTTTTTTGTTTTCGTTTTATTAATTGATTTTGTTATATTTTTTTTTGTTTTCGTTTTATTAATTGATTTCATTATTATATTTTTTTCATTTTCGTTTTTATTTTTTTTTCGTTTAATAACGTTTTTAAAGACGTTTTTTATCCCGGGATTTTAGAAAGATTACAAATATTATCTAACCGCCAAATCAACTGGTGTCCAATGCATTGGCGTGGAAATACTTCACGTCAAACCAAATACCATCGTATTTACACACACACAAAATTAATACCGGTATTTGTTGTAGGGCTTCAAAACGTTATGATCGTATAATGTTTTGCTTTGAAGAAAAAAAAATCCGTATCGATTTAACAAAGTTAACGTCAAACGAAAAATCAGAGAAATCAATTGACAACACTTAATGTTAAACTATTCGATTAGTAAACAAAAAAAAAACATACAAGTTCCGATATGTTACCCATCAAAACGAAAAATGTAAAACGTTTTTCCTAATTGTTATTTGTTTTAGTAATTAAAATATTTTACTTGGAACATAACGTTATATAATATTGTTGATCTGCACATCATTCATGTAGTTTTTCTAACATACAGTGCTTTAAAACGTATTTGTAAAATTATCATAACAACGTTAAATTTTCAAAACAACGATTTAAATCAATAATTTATAACGTTTCGCAATTAATATCCGACTATAAATTATATTGAAGAATTTTTCGCAAACCATATTATATAATTATGTATATATTATTATTAAATGTTCGTTTATTCTTCTATATTTAGTTTATAACAATTGGACTTTACGATATCATACATCGTAGAATTAAATATCGAGAAAAATAAGATTAGGTTCATAATAATTATAAACAACCGCCACTGAGACGTTCATGAAGTTAGCCCCACCAAGTTAACAGATAAACCCAAAACCTAAGCCAACATGTTGTAAATTAATTGCAAATAATTACAAATTAATTTATAGAATTTTTAAATCACCCATATTATAATAAATAATAGATAGATAATTTCCCCATTATTTATGAATTAGGGTTTAAAAATAATTGAATTTGTGTGAATCATTAAAATGAAAAAAGTGGTTATATAAAAATATTCAACAATACATAAAGTCAATATATAACACTTCACAGTCAATTCAGTCATTCCTATAAATCGTGACTGATCGCTAAATTTCTGAACATTTAAGAGAATCGGTATGCACATATTAGTGAGATAAATTGGTGGCTTCTGGCACACCCTCCGAACCTCCTAACCACCGAACCTCAAACATCTAAACCCAACCACCACTACCGCAGGCACTGCTATTTTTATTTTACTGTTGAGGAGGAGACGGTTCTAGAACATACCAAATCATCCTACTACTGTGTTATCGATGCATTTAAGGGGCCTCGCTATGGCATTTATTTAAGGAGCAAAATTTAGGCAATTTCTAATCTTGTTGCCGCCACCCGAGATCTACGTGTTAGTCGTAAATGGTTATTAATGTGTGTGTGGCAGAATTGGGCAAAAACAAATCAAATTAATGAATAAAAAATAAAAGCATGAATAACTAATTATTTTGTGAATAAAGTATAATATTTTATTTTAAATAGTTTTGATTGTGACAGTGGCGTTCTCAGGAATTTTCAATGGTGGGGGATCTGAAAATTTACTAGAATAAAAAGTGGGTGGCTCTGCCCCCACACCCCCCATAGTCATAATAATTACAAATTTTGTACTGTTTTAAAAAACCACATTATCACAAATTGTCACCAAATTGTTAAATTAATAGCGCGGTCGTGCCATAGAACATGTTCTATGGTCGTGCTCCAATCCAACTTGATAACCGTGATACTGGTAACTAATGACGTATAAATCACTAAATTATAATTAATAAAATCAATTATCAATTATTATTAAACTATTGAAATAATTTTAAAAAAATACGGCCAATGAGGGGGGTTCAAACCCCATGAACCCCCCCCCCCCGTGAATACGCCACTGAGTTGTGAATAAAAAATAAAAAATTATTCTGAATAATTCAACTAATGAATAAAAATACAAATTATTCTTAATAATTTAACTTTTGAATAAATTGATTATTGAGAGGTGCCATTGAATGAATAATATAATTCAATACAACTTCGTTAAATTAATTTTGAGAGTATTTCGTTTTATTTTTACAGTTCGTATTATTGGAATATTCAATTTTTTTTTTTTATTCGTGTGTCATTAATATACTTTTCATATTCATCTAAAATAGAATTGTCGTGCTTCCTCTTTAAATGTGATTTAAAATTTGAGGATGAAAATGTAGATCCTTTAATGTTAACATTTTTTGACTGACATTTAATTCAACTTGCTATCACGTTTTTAGAGTCGGAAGAAATTAATTTAAAAAAATTTCCATCAAGTACAGTAGCATTAGTTTCAGTGGCCATTTCGATCGACTTTGATGACTGCTGTTCATTTTGGGAAATAGTTTGACTCTGATCCTCCAATAATTGCACACTTTGAGATGAGCTTGATCCGCTTTCATCATTATAAAATATAATAGCGTCACAATTGTGCAACATTTGCACTTGGTATGATTCATACTCCGTACACATATTCAGGACTAACTCCAGGCTGTAAATTACAAAGAACTACTACAGGCGGATTTTTTTTATTTTTTTCTATTTTTATAAAAATGAAATCTAATGATAAATATAATAATTTTTCTAATGCATATGGCGAAAAATTTAAGAAATAATTTGAAAAATATGTACGGGCTCTTAATTAATTTTGCACCCATGGCTAAATTAGCCAGTCCGCACCTGTATGTATGTGTATATATATATAGATATAAAATACATATACATTTCTAATTGGTATTCGCTATATTACTAAAAGTGGTATGAAGTTATATGAATCCCGATTTCTAATTATTTATTTGATTTAGCTATTTATATTTTTTAGTTATTTGACTCTTAAAAATTATCTTAAGATGACTATATGACATACAGTATATAAAATATGAATATTTCAAGTCTTGAACTGTGTAGTTTTTTTTTTTTTAATACGCGTTATAATTATTATACTTGTGGACTATGGTTTAGTGTAGTAGTCAGTGGTATGGAAATTATAATACGCTGATGTAATTTTCTTGTAAGTAAAATTGGATGGGCGAATAGTTGATAAAATCACTGGTAGATAAAAACGATAAAATGAGTAAATGATCAACTCAATTTATATTTATGATGAGATTATTTATGATTAACGTATTAACATGACAATTAACCTGTGCCTGTTAAACGCAAATCTTGAATAAGTTTAAATTCCTAATAACGACAAACACAAGACTTGGATAACTTTAAAATAACTAGTAACAAAAACTATATTTTTTAAATTTTTTTTTTTTTGATTTAAGCCCTGTTAAAATATGTTCAAAGAGTTCGGAGAAACAAGTTTCCAAACATTTTCAAACACCAAAAATCTGAAAACGGTTCTACATTTCAAACTGTATACATATATACATCAAATAACGTTAAAATACTTTGTAAATTAAAAATGTGAAAATAAATAACGTTTATGAACACATTCACACTTCACATTAAACGAGATATAATTTTTCAACGCGAATCTTGATTAATGTGTACGACTGGATTTGACTGAAACGTTAATTTATTTATCTGTTCTTGCACTGCGGCCACGTATAGTAATACAGATTCGGAGAAAAAAATTTTAAAAATATTATTATAGATCTCATTTTACTTATCTCGAGCTTATCTATCCCCGGCCGGTCCTACCGAAGTGGAGTAGTTTTCCTTCAATACAGTCAGCATCCCTTGATAAAAACGTTGATCATCCCTGGTTCAAGTTGTTATGCACCTCGATGTACACGTTACTTATCCGAAAAATATAGCCAAATAATGGCGGCCAGCAGGACCCAGGTGTTCGCACAGCGATCCACTCGCTGAAAAAACTCGATTTAGAATAGGAACGCGTTTATGTGATTAATTTTTATTTGCGTATCAGCTTTGAACGTGTATAATTGGACGCACGCAAAGATAAACGTAGCTAAACCGCTAATCCAGAACGCCGTCATTAATACATTTATATTACAAATGGACATTTAAAGGCACATCAACCGGTGCAGCAGTTACATATAACTAAGGAATGCATTGTAAATTGATACATTTATAAGGTAGGTTAGATACAGAATGATTTACAAATCTGATAAAAAATGTGCATTATTTAAATCATTATTATTAAAATAACATTCAATCTGATTGTACATATTCAGTACATGTTTGTAATTTAATAGCGTATATTTTTGTTTTCGATTTTTTAATTTGTGGTCTGATTCCGATTTATAGTATTTGTTCGGTGTCGGCGACGCAATTTATTATTCGTCTATGTTTTATAAGCATGGTGGTAACACTGTCTCTGTATATATATATATATATATTAGGGTGACAATATTTTCCACAGAAAAAATTAAACTTAAATATATCTTTTATCCCACCCGTCTTAAATGTTCCTTTTAGTATAAAATTAACTTTGTGAAAAATTTATCTCATTCGGTTAATATTTAAAGGTCGCGCAACGCATGTAATTTATCGAATTTATTAATAGTACCTACCGATATTGCAATTGTGCTCACGTTATCTACAAAAACACGTCGATTACACTTCATTCGTTTGCCATTATTCATTACTCGTTAGTATGTGTTTGTCTGTACGACGGAACCCGTGATTTTAAAGTTACCAAAATTATTATTTTGTCGTAAATATTCTCGTATAACATAACATTATCAATACAGTGCAAGTTGTGCCGTTTATACGCCATAAATATTTATTACATATAATATACACTAAATATATTATATTTTAAATATAACAATAATATGGCTAGCATTAGTACTGCAGCAAAAAATTATACTAAAGATCGTGGAATTTGGTTGATTGGAGGGACAATTGAATCTATCACTGGCTGTAAACTTCCATCCAATCAACAAGTACTTCGCCATTTTTTTCATTTACACTCGATTGAAAAAAAAACTATTCAAACTAGTGCTACTACTACAGCAAGAGAAGTTAGTGCTTATTGGGAAAAAGCTAAAATCCCCACCCAAAAAGAATGTCACATTATTGAAAAAATTAAAAAAATACACTGTAAGTGGCAGAACACCAAAAAAAGTGCTTCAAGACGAACACTAAGACAAATAGAGATAGAATCTGTATTCGTCAGTGACTTTGACAATTTATTTGATATTGCTCATAAAGATGCGTTGACTCTTATAACAATAAATGAAGATAAAGAGTTTCTTCTTGCTCAGAGAGAGAAAGGAAGGCGTGGAAGTATGGGCCCAATTGACACTAAACTTTCCAAAAAAGAAGAGCGAAGCAAAGAACGACAGCTTCAAAACGAATTGAGGAAAAAAAAGGAAATTGCACGGATAAATGAAGAAACACAAATGTCGAAAGTTAATGATAATAATATTGATTGTTCTGATTCACACTGCAGCAGTAGTGATAATGATGATGAGTTGTATGTACCCTCTAGTAAAAGATTAAAACAAAATAATACCTCCAATAATGTAAATTCTTTGAAAGCTACCAATATAGTTACTTCTAAAGTCGCATCAGCTTTAGATAGAACAAAAGTAAGTGACAGAAATGCAATGTATGTTTTATCGGCTACTGTGCAGTCGTTAGGGCATAATATAAAGAACTATACCCTTAATAGAGAGTCAATTAGACAAGGTCGTCGAGAATATCGAAAGAAAATATCAGACGAAATAAGAAGTTCATTCATCACGACTACTCCACTGACAATACATTGGGATGGAAAATTACTTCCAGCTTTGACTTCAAAAGAAAAAGTTGATCGCCTAGCGGTTATAGTATCAGGGGATGGTATTATGAAATTACTTGGTGTGCCGAAAATTTCAAATGGAACGGGAGAAGCCCAAGCAACTGCAATGTTTGAGTTATTGGAAGACTGGAAATTAACCGAACGCATTAATTTAATGTCATTTGATACAACAGCGAGTAACAGTGGAGTAAACACCGGTGCATGTGTACTTCTTGAAAAAAAAATTAAAAGAGATCTTCTCAGTTTGGCATGTCGACACCATATATTAGAACTCATTATTGAGAGAGTGTTTAATGCATTGATGGGAGCATCAAGTGGTCCCGATATCCAAATATTTCAAAGATTTTCACAAAACTGGAACAAAATTGACACATCAAAGTTCGAAAGTGGAATTATTGAAGATACAGTCGCTAATGAATTAAATCCACAAAAAAATGTCCTTATCAAATTCATTAATGACCAACTAGCAACATTTCAGCCTAGAGATGACTACAAAGAAATGTTATAACTTTCTCTTATATTCTTAGGAGACGAAACAGCTAAAGATTTTACCATTCGTACCCCTGGAGCTTTACATCGAGCTAGATGGATGGCGAAATTAATTTATAGCATGAAAATTTACTTATATCGATCGCAGTTTAAACTGACTGCTCGAGAATTATCTGCATTTCAGGCTTTTAATATTTTTGTTGTAAAAGTTTATATAAAGTACTGGTATACTTCTTCTTGTGGAGAACTAGCTCCTAACAACGATCTAAATCTTTTAAAGGAACTCGATCATTATAAAAATTCAAATAAATTAATAGCTGATGCCGCAATCAAAAGCTTCTCAAGACATTTATGGTACTTAAGTGAGACACTTATTGGTTTAGCCTTTTTTGACTACAAAGTGTGTCCTGAAATGAAAATAAGAATGGTAAAATCACTAGAAAAAAAAGGAGCTGAATTCCCTCTCCGGCGTATTACAATTAAGATGACTGAAGTTCAAACAGTGCAATTGTGTGATTTTGTTTCTAAAAATACCCTCAAGTTTTTTACGGCCTTGGATATACCCCAGAATTTTTTAAATCAGCATCCAAGTACTTGGGGAAGTAATAAAGATTTCGTTGATGGTCGTAAAAGGGTTCAAAATCTAAAAGTTATTAATGATGCTGCTGAACGTGGAATTGCGTTAATTCAAACATTCAATGGGATACTTACCAATCAGGAAGATCAAAAGCAGTATCTTTTGCAAGTAGTTGAACAACACCGACAGAAGTATCCAAATCCAAATAAATCAACGATCGATATTTGATATATTTTAGTAAGATGTAATTTTTAATATTATTATGATAATTTATGACTTTAAAGAATGGAATTAACTACATATTATAATGTTTTATATATTGTATTATTTTGTTAAATGTATTATATTTTCAAACAAGTTGCGCGACCAGTAAAAATAAAAATTTTTCTTTGAAATTTTTTTGTAAACCTTCTTATTATATATTTGAATAATTTAACCGGGTGGGACTATCGAAAAATAAAAATTTTTTTTTTCTTGTCACCCTAATATATATATATATATATATATATTTGTCATGTTATGTTTTTGATAATATTAAGTAAGGTTAAGTCAGTCGTTGAAAGCGAATTTGACAACCGTCGTGTGAGTTTATGAGAATTAACGAGAATGTGTAAAAGGAAAAATATTAAATATTAAAGGTTACTTTTTTTACAATTAAAAATATTACTGATAAAGACAATTAAATAACTACGAGAGCTATAAAAAATTAAGTTTTCATCCACCTATTTTTCCATAATAATTTTTCATAATGTCGAATAAAATTAATATCTCAATATTATGTAGGTAGGTACATTAAATTTTAAGTGCATATATGCAAATAAATACATACATTGTAGCGTATTAAAGTATTCCTAGAAACATATTTCAAGTGTGTTTGAAATCCGTTTTCTAATTATAACATAGTATTATGTAAGTTAATCGGTACACATTGATGATGTGGATCAGTACGTTATTTTATAACCTTAAGAAACCTGCAATCAATATAACAAATAAAAATAGTTACACACTCATATTATCCGAATAATACAGAATTAATCAATTGAAAAACAAAAGAGCATATATATCTGTGTGGAGAATCCGAATATTTAAACAGGCCAAATATCTATAGCTCGTAAGCAATAACAAAATGTATATAGTGTGTATTAAATGTATAAAAATAATATATCCGTTCATGGAAAATAATGCACTCTGCAACACATGATTTTCGTCCACCGTTAATATAGTTTATTTCAATGTTTCTTAAACTCTTTGAGATCACGGAACACCAAATAATAATATTTTTATAGGAACCCCTATGAAAATTATCTTAAAATAGGATAGTACACAAAGCATGGTCATAAACGTTAACATTAACAATACACTAAAATACTAAATACAACAAAGTGCAATTAAATTATTTATTCATAAGGTACCGTAGAATCGGGCGACTTTGGACACATGGGTTGATTTCGGACAACTTGATAACAATTGATTAAGTAAACCATACGATTAGTTGATTGCAATAAAATCATATTTTGTTATAGGTACATTACGGGTACCAACCTGTATAAGGATGTGAGATACCTTTCGTAACGGTGTAACGCTGAGCACATGGAGGTCACGAGTTTTCTTAATCAATGGATTTTCCCCCGTTTTTGTTATCACATCTAATAACACTTGTGACTCTGAAACAAATACTCCGATCGTAATGGTTTTTTTTTTTTGTTTTCGAGATAAACTATTTCTCAACAAATATTGCATGTAAGAAGAATGGTTTATGTCGTATGATAATTTTTATGAATTTTAGTGCAGAAATTGACAAAAAGAGGGCTGACTCCGGATAGTACTTTTTTAAGAAAAAAAAATTCTTTAACTGGACCTCCAACATTTGTGTTCCCAATAGTTGCCGATAAGAGTCGGATTTAAGTGACCCAAGTCGTTAAAATAGTCAAGCTATTGAGTAAACAAAAACGAAACAAATATATTTTCGATATTGATGCTTCTGAAATTGAATAGGTAGGTTACCTATTTATTTAGTGTTGTTTTTTTTTTTTTGTATCTACCTATTTATTTAATTTTATATTGTTAATAGTTTTCAAAAAGTCGAAGTAAACCAAGTTAAATTGCTAAAATAGTTGACTGATACGAGGTAAATTGGTGTTAGTTGATTTGTTATGTTTTGAGTTTATTTTATTAATTTGATATGTTTGGTTACCAAAAAAAAAATTTATTTTAAGACTGCAGTAAACAAAAAAAGACTGTAAAGAGTTTTTTTAAGGTAATATTTAATTCGTATAACACAAGATAACCAGTCAAATTTTCAATTCTGATTTATCATTTATTTTGTTAATTTAATTCTCAAATATTTTATATTTAATGTATTTTGAAGGATAAAAAAAATAAAAAGATAAGGAAGTCTGTAGTTATGTTTTTTAAAAATTTAAATTATTGTCCGAAGTCGACCAATTTATGGGATGACTTTGGACAACTTTGAACTTTTAAAAAAAGTACATTAATGTTGTTATATTATAGTTTAAATCATCACATATTATAACATAATATGTGTAGATGATAAATTTTTTTTTTTAAATTTTTTCTTTATTATAAAATCATAATTTTTAGAAAAAACATGAAAAATTGTCTGAAGTCGCCCGATTTTACGATATCATAGCAAGAAGTAATATTATATTGATTTCAATAACAACAAAAATAAAAATAAAATTAGAATATGAATCTTAATTTAGATAGATGTGACTGCAAATATTATCAATATCTGGAGTAAGATTTGTTAATGAAACTCTTAGTGTTAGTGTTTAATTTAATCTATTTCGATATTTAGACTTGGTTTCAGTGAATGCTGAAGTTTTAAATAACTACGTTGAAGTAAAAGGAAGTAGAACTCTCAATGCCTTTTCACTTAACACCTCGTATTTGTCAGTCTTCTAAAAGATACTTTTTAAAAAGTATCCAATTACAAATATAGTTACCTGTTTTCAAAAGTATTTAAAAAACGTATTTGAATACTTGATAAGAAAAGTATTCAAGTACAAATACAGATACTTTTAAATACTCAATAAATTTCATAACGTTGTTTACCTTATAGTTATAAAAAAAATATATAAAAATTTTTAAAATATATTCATGTCTTACACGAATTCAATGAAAAAAAAAAAATTCAGAGTTCCCATAGGCCATAAATTAGAATTAAAATGTAAAATATAATTGAAAAATAAAAATAAAACGAATTTTCAATTTTGTAATGAAATTGTTCATTCGTATGGGTATTCATGTAGTATATTATGGTAATAATAGTATATAATGTTGTAGATTATAAATAGGGTTCTCTGGCTCTGTTATTTATAATAGAATTCGCTGAAATAAGTCTGTGCGACAATTTTTTATAATATGCCACTTATAAATATTGATTATATTTAAACGACACGGCTAAATGATTGATAAATCTTATTGTTTTAGTATAAATAAATAATTGGTAAACTAAATTATTATTTAAATGCGATGAAATTAAAATATGATTTGTAAAAAAAGTATTTGAAAATAGTATTTAATTCTAAATGCAGATGCACTGGGAAAGTATTTAAAACATTGTGGCCAAGTATTTTTTTCATAACTAATGAAAATACGTATTTAAGTACACGAATAGAATTCGAATACTTTTACTTAAGTACTTAACAAGACTGATATTTGTACTGCACTGCACGGTGTCACAATATTCAAACAATACGAATAGTATCACAAACATAGAAAGGGTGATCGCTAACCACGGTCAACGGTCGTATTGGCTGGTCGTGGCTGGCAGAAAGAGCAATTTTAGTAGCAAAAAATGTGGACGTCAACAAATTGAATCTCAAAATACAACATTTGTTACCAGGAGACTTGGTTTCATACAAATCTATAAATATAGTTTGCGATGCTACTGAAGCTGTAAATTATCCAACAAAATTTTTTAAACTCATTGGATTTACCAGGCATGCCACCGCATAATTCACAATTGAAGGTATGATCTCCGGTTATTTTGCTTCGTAATTTGACCCACTACGGTTGTACAACGGCACGCGATAAGTCATTAATTAAAAATTAATGAAAAATGTTATTGAAGCCATGATTTTAAATGGCAAATTCTGAGGTGAAAATATATTATTACCGCGAATCCCTATTATACCCACAGATGTGCCAATACAATTTAAACGCCTTCAAGATCCAATTATATTGGCATTTGCAATGACTATCAATAAGTCTCAAGGCCAAACGATGTCTGTCTGTGGCTTAGATTTGAGTACATCATATTTTTCACACGGACAATTAAACGTGGTGTGCTCTCGAACCATTCAGTTTGTGTTGGTGAAAGATGGAATAAAAAAAAATATTGTACACTCTATTGCATTAAGGGATATATATTGTTTTTTACTAATATTGTCATAATTAGCTATATATATAATTTTAATGGATAAATGTTTGATGTTTTTTCATTTTTATAATTCGACCTGTTCATAGTACTCCATACCTCTTCCTTACATCCTTATCCTTACCCACATCCTTACATATCTACATTAAATTAGTTATTTTTCTAGCAAAATATTCTCTAGAAATAATTTATATGACAAAACAACGTTTGTCGGGTTATTAAGACATTTTTAGTTCTACATTTGCATAAAACACACGTCTGGAAATATAGTGATTGTGATACAATCTTTTTTATTTTTTTTAATAAAAAATTATGGATAAAATAAGACATATATTTCTTCCCGAGCCGCTCTTTTTAAATTTCTATCTGAATAATAATCCACACTGTTATCCTAAATTAGGGCTCTTAATTGGACTTCACTTATAAGTACATCTATATCTATATTTAAATTACCATTACAAATTTTCGGCGATGGCGAATTCGATCCGCTAGAGCGGTTACATTCATAGGAGCATGACATAGTACTGAATTTGTTTTTTTGGTTTATCAAACGATAATTATCGTTCGTGTGTTCTAATCAGTTATTTTTAGTACATTTTGATTGAAATATTTTAGTCGTACGATTTTCTTATTATCTGGAACATTAAAGTACATCCGACAGTTTTTGAGGCGTTGTGCAATTGTCTTATCGTACAACATTTTATTGTGATCGTCTGAACAGCTTTATTTATAAACATGAAATTTCAAATATCATGTGATCATATTTTCGTACGATAAATAAATCGTACAATGAAATATCTCTCGTGTGTAATGACCCTTGGTCGTGTTTGTCGTGGTCCAAGTATGCATAATTTTCATTTAATCTAATTTATTTATAAATATAAAGGTATTTTTCCTACGGATGGCTTAGTTTTGTTAGTTTAAGTTTTTGCATATTTTTTATTTTATAGGGCATATTTCTACAAAATAAGAGCGCAAATACATATTTTATAGTGCATACTTCTGAGGTTTTGAAAGCATTAATAATCACTATATAGAGAATTTCTTCGACGGTATCCCTTTACAACGATGATTTTTGTGTTACTCTCTCCACGGTTGAGTTTAAAACGAAAACGCGAAATTATGAAATGTAAAAAATACCTACCTCTCTAGCCTTTTAATAATAAATCGTACGCAATAAACCTAGTGCATATACCAAACCTGTAATAATTTAAAACTTGTCATTACTAATATTATTTTTTTAATATTGTTCGATACAAAATAATATATTATTATAAAATGCGGTGGTCGGTTAACGAATAATAAATGTGTACATCTAACCCATGTGATACACCTACTTCGTCTATACATAGTTTACTATTATTAATGAAATTACCGTTTCACAGGAAAGGGTGAATGTTTGAACAATTGTCGTGTCGTAGTGTTTTGTGCGATTTTTTTTCACAATTAGACGTTGCGAAGACGATTATTCCACAAGCGTGTATCATTATTACTATCCTGATTAAATAATATTACGAAGGTACGGCTCTCCAGATTTTTTTGATTAAAGTTTTAAAAAAATTCTTATTACAGACACCATTATCGGATACAACTGATTACGAATACATAGTTTTAACAAAAAAGACGATGAATGTGTGTATCGGCCAAAGATATATTTATGATCTGGGCATAATAAGAAAACTATTATACAAGGGCGCCCATCAGTCAAAACCTAAGGGGGTGACAATCATAAAATAAATAACTTAAAAACTAAAAATTAATCAAATTTATTTTATTTTAATGAAACAAATATACATTGTATATGTAAACAAAAATAACATTTTAAAACATTAACTGTAAATTGCGTTTTTTCAAACCAAATTTTTCAACAAATTTTACAACAAACTGAATGTCGTGATGAACTTTTTTTCTATGGACACTGAGCATACACAGTCCACCTAACCTATTTTTTCCCATAGTGTTTCTTGTCCAAGTTTTTACATGTCTTAATGTGCTAAATGATCTCTCTACCGTGCATGTTGTGGGCGGAAGTGTTAAAAAGATGATTAGACAATTTCTTACTTCTGGAAAAAATCACATTCATTTTTTAATAGATGAGATATATTTATATTTTCAAACTCTTTTGAATTTGTTTTAGATTTATTTTCCTGTTACGTGCCAACCGTTTGATCCGTTAATTCAGTGTCAACGTCTCAGTCAACATTTACATTGCTACCCGTATCTATAAGTAACTCTAAAGTTTTCGTATTACTAAATTCAGAAGTGCATATTATATGATTTTCCGTCATTATTGATACAACATGGAAGCAGTTTCGATTTGATTCGCGGTCGATATATGATTTATCGTACGCGCACGACTCGCTCGCGTTTTCCGAATTTACGTTATTATCATCATTATTAATATTATTCTGTCTATCGTTAAACATTTTTTTATAGCATTCATTTATATTATGTCCATTGTTATTACAATATTCACATGAAATATACCTCATATTATAACTAGTAGATGGTCGTGTAAAATTATTCTGATTAGATAGTCGAGTATTATGCGTAAAGTTACGTTTATTTGTGCACTGGTTAGCGAAATGATTTCCGTTGCAAATATAACATTTTATCGGTCTTTGCGGCTGATTTATATTATTATTATTACCATTATTAAAATTTGGTCGCACGAAATTATTATTTGGATTTGTGTTAATTCTAAAATTTTGATTATTAAAATTATTTCTGAAATTTGGTCTTTGTGCATTATTATTATTATTATTAAATTTCCTGAAATTATTCTGATTGTTTGCATTAGATGAATTATTATTGAAATTTCGATTTTTATTTGGATTTTGATTAAATTCAGAACTAGACTTATATTCGATTTCTTCTGAACGCGCTAACTGTTTAGCTTCCTCCAACGTACTTGGATTTCTCGCTTTTACAATGGTGCGTATCGGACCTATTAACCCTTTTATTTATACTACTAAAGTTTGTTCTTTTATTATATCGTGAATAATTCTAGCCTCTTTTTCGTCTTTATTTGCAGTGCTCATATCACTTAACTTATAAAATAATTTTTCTATGCGATTTGTATAAGTATTTACGTCTTCCCCCTGAAGCATTTTAATAGAATTTAATTCTATTTGTAAAGCTGAAGCGGAGTGTTGTGCCTCAAACGTATCGGTTAAAAAATTTTTTATGTTTTTCCATTTAGTTGTATCTTTATATTTAATTGCTTCGAAAGCCCTACCACTTAATCTAGTTGTTATATATTTTATTAAAATCGGTACATTTTTCTTTTCTACTGACACTATAGCTAAATCACATGCCTGAATAAACTGATAAACATCATTTTCTCCCGTACTTTTTGGTATTAATTTAACTGCCTCTTCCAATTTTAGTGTTACTATATCACTATTCATTTTCCTTCTAGGTTTTACTTCAAATCTTAATTCCTCAAATTCAGTGTTACGACTACTTCCAGTTCTACGATGCTCGCTTTGTGTTCCTACGTTTAATAATTTTTTAGTGTGTTCATCAATATTTTCTTCTTTTACAAAACTTTTGTCAAGATCTTCCATGCTACCTTCACTTTCACTTTTTTCCCTATACACCGAATTAGCTACTTTCGATGGAAATGAGTCTGGACTGCTATGCTTACTCATAAAAATTCTTTACCCATTAACTTTTAATTCTCAATAATTCAATAATATTCTCAATAAATTCAATAATAATAATATCAATAATTCAACAATAATAACCTCAATAAATTCTTTCAATAATAATCTCAATAATAATCTCTTTAAATAATTTTTTAATATTATTCTTTTTTGTACTAACTCCAACAAAATAATATTTTTCCCAACCGTATTGAGCCTCTGGCGCCAGATAATCTCAATAAATTTCACAATAATAATTCTCAATATAACTTCAATATAAACTCAAAATAATTTCAATGTAATCTCAATATAATCTCGGGATCCCCTTTAATAATTCAATAATTCAATAATTATTCAATAATAACTCAATAATAATTCAATAATAATTCTCAATAATAATGTGGGTATTTTGTTAGAATTTTTAGGTGTCAATGGTTTTTTTATGAACATAGAATGTTTTCGTTTCTTTTTATAAAATTGTATCTTAAAATAATATGGTTATTGCAAAATGTAGGCTTACAAGCAATTGTTGATTGAAGACATATTGTTGACTGAATGATCCGGTGGAGTATTAGTATTATTCAACGGAAGTTGAGAAGTTGAAGGACTGCAGGTTGTTCAGCTCCTCGGTGGTTCCGACGTGGAATTGTCTTCTATTGAATATCCTACCGACTGCGCCAATTTTTTTTACGTGCCAACCGTTTGATCCGTTAATTCAGTGTCAACGTCTCAGTCAACACTTGATTGAAAGTGTAGTAAGGAATAATTAAGACTTTTTAAAATAATCAAATTTATTTAACTCATAAAATTATCCTAACTACAATTTTGCAAATATTCTAAGTAGAAATTATCTAAGTCCTAACAATTATTACTTATAAAAATAATATGAAATATTTCTAAGTCCAGACCATAACATACACTGACGTGAAGGTGCTCGGTGCAGCATAGCCAAAACTCGTCTGAATAAGGCCTGTTCGGGACCCCCTTTTATATCTGATATCTGCATGTGTGTGTGTAAATCTTAAATGTGTGTGTGTAGATGAAAAATGATAATTTAATATGATAAATGTGATGAGTCGTTATTGATTCTGTGTGTGCGCTCTAAAATATGATAATTCTTTATTGATTCTGTACTATCGTGTACTATCTCTTGACCGGCCCATACTTAATACCAGATCCAGGATGTGGTTAACCACCCACGTGTGTGACTCTGATGTTCATATTTTTACTTAAACAGATAACCATGTGAACAATTTAACTAATTCACACGTCTGGTTTCGATATTCATGAGAACCTCTCATAATGTGTGTTTTATATTATGTGACTACGCGGGACGCGACATTCCCAAAAACTGTACCAAGCTGATCCACAACGTGTAAAATTTTCAAATTGAAAATTATTTTGAACTTCTTGTAGTAACTGAGGTCACTACTACATATCTTAAACTACTTTGTAATCTTTTCCTTAACCTATTTTCCTTGGGCGTTGTCAAAAACAACTATAATTAAAATACTTTCATATTTGGAAACGGGTTATTAGTTAATATATTAAACGGGTACATTAGATAATAAGAATATTAATATTATTTTTTTTTATATTAACTAAATTAAACGGAGATAGTTGTTTTCGTATAAGTTTTTAAAAGATTAATATTATTTTTGTGTGTAAAAAACAACAAAAAGCCTTGAGTCTTTTCCTTGTTCTAAACTGCTTTTACACACTACGCCAACTATCTGCGTATAAATAGGGACGTAGTGTCAATGTTTAATTAGATACAATATAACCATACTTAAGAGTAGACCGATACGGTTAAACTTACAACTGTTAATTTAACGGGCTAACTTTATGTTGTGTCTCAGTAATATAATAAATTCACATTTATAACTTAAACAGTGTTTCTTTTATTTTACTTCAACGGACGTGTGACTTCGTCATAAAACGTATTGAGTCAGTTCTGATCAGATCGGCTCACTACATTCTTCAAGTATTAAGTTATATGTTTTTTCAGGGCTTAAGACCGTTAATCGGTTTATAACGAAAACCGATAACCACTTTTAGTTCTGGAATGCTGGAAGTAGTTATTTGTTATCGCCAATAACTTATCGGTAATCTAGGTAAATATCTAAATACTAACATCAAAGCGATTACCTCGTGTTTTCAATCCCGGTTTTATAACCAAAAGCTATTTCCGACCAAAATAATTAACGATTTTTTCGTAGTATTAATACTTGAATTATGTCATAATTACATTATACTATCATAGTTGAATTTAATTTTCCAGCTATTTTTAAATATTTTTCCCCAATCAATGACCGTCGAGTATTGCTTAACTGTTGTGAATATCATATATATATAAACAATGTTTCAACTTAGTGTCATCTTCGAAAATTATTATATTTAATTTCAGTTTTTTATCATTATAAATAACCTGTACTTGTACATTTGATTCATTTTCTTGGCGGTTATGAATGAAGTCATTAGTCAATTATGATGGTATGATACTTTTTCCATAGACAATGAATAATAATAAATTAAATATTTATAACTTGCAGTAGTTAATTAATAAAGGTTGTTGTCGAATGTGGAGTGGAGCTGGTAGTTTATTCTTATTATTAGTTATTGGTATTTTTAAACTATTATAATACCGATTAAAACCAATATTTCCAGTACTATCGTCTATCAGGTTATTCTTACTTAGACCTTCGACTTGAATTATTTAATATTAAATTAACGTTAAACGTTAACAATTAACGTTAAAATTAATATTATTAATTTCTTAAAATTGGTGCACATTAGCGACAAATGACAATAATAATACTAGGTACCTAAATATATACGTATAATTCAAAAATTCATTATATAATATATTATACAATTTTAAAAATAATATCGGAAAATATGATGTTCATATATTTTACAGACTGCTTTTCGTGAACAATCTAGATAAATTAATATAGATGACGAAGTTTTCTATCTTAGATCACAGGTAGATACCAATTGTATAATTTATCTAGATAAGATAAAAGATACGATTGTTTTATCTAAATAAGATATCTAGATAAATTTATCCAACTAAATTTAGCTATTGCACAACACTGATTACAACTTTTAAATTAATATCCATCATACAATAAGTAGGTAACTAACCTGTGACTGAACTATGTTTTAACTTGTATTTTATCTTCCATAAGAATATCATCATTTAATTTACAATTTATTGTTATTACACTATTGCCTTTGTCAATATCTATTTACAAAAATCAATAATAAAAGCAAAATCATAAATGCATTCAACAAGCAATAATTAGTTAAATCGCAACTAATCTTAATAAAGAAATTATAAACTATAAATATAATTTTGAATACAATTTTGTAATGAATATTTACAAAATAACTAATTATAGAAAATATTGAAAATATCAATCAATTAATCTTCATTTTCTTCTTAAATTAGTTTATAAAATATGCTTGAATCTTTAACTATTGCATACTTAAATTGTTAAGGCAATGCATTTTGCATAAAATATTAAAATGCAAAAGTATAAACTAAATTAATTTCTTAAGTATTCACTTGCCTGTATCACTGCTAGTAATTTGAACTATGACTGAAAACAAATCCTTGAAGAAATACTTGCTTAACTTTTGTTTTACAATAACAGTATTATTATTATTCATTGTTATAAAATAATTTAAATAAATAAAAAAATTCAATTATTTGTTACTGTAAATGAAAGTTATTTCAATTCGATAACACTTCAATGCGATGCTCAACAAAATATTTTTTTAGCAATTATTAATGTACTAATATATTTTAATTCATAGTAATCACTATAATAAATATAACACAACAGCACAACACAATCTTTATCTGTTATATTCTGTGAATAAACAACAGCAATGATAAAAATAAATAATATTAAGAAAAATAAAATGATAAATCAGACGATGCTTGATTGTGACGAAAACTGGTTTTTCCATACTCCATACCATATAAATATATATTTGTGTATATTAATATATATTTGTAGCTGATTGATCGATACAGTATTATGACGTATGACGGTAATCGATTAGCAAAAAATCTATGTGTGCGTCATAAATAAAATTAATTTATTATTCAAAATTAAAAAAATTACAATATTTTTTCTAGGGGGTGATATGTCACCCCCTTGTTCTCCCTGATGGGTACCCTTACCTTATATGTCTAACTTATATTATTTCATTAAAAAAAATTTATACATATTGTTTTTTATTTTATTTAAATTTTGTTTTAACAATTAGTTTTAACAATTACGTAGCGATAAAAATAATAGGTGCAATGCTCGTATAAAATAGAAGTTACTTACTAATAGAAAGAGGAGAAATATTATATAAAATTTAATTAAAAATCCTGTATGGTAAAAAAAAATATATTGAGTATATTATTTTGTTGATTTGAAAATATATTTTGTGTATCAAAAGGTATGTTGAAGAAATAGAAAAGGGACATAAGATGGTTACATAATTTATACATTAAACTATTAATTATTTTGTTTTCAAACTAACTTCATTCAATTATCTTTCAGTATACTTACTCGTATACATTATTTTTTTTTTAAAAAACACGAGAAACTAACTAGAATTGTATTTATAAGTACATTTCAATAACGAACGAAAGTTTAATACCTAATAAAATTAAAAAAAAAGAAAGAAGAAAATTTAACAGTTCCTCGAATTTTTGTTATTTATACATTTGAAAATCTGTTTACGTGAATTGAACAACGTTATTTATTGATGTAGAGGTTTATTATTAATAATAATAATACAATATGCCACCCCCGACGATATTATTCCTTTTAGTTGGAAAACTTACCGCCGGGGCTGTACATACCTATAACTAGGGATGAGAAGTTATAGGAGGTAAAATTGGTAAAATATGCATGCAAATATGCACAAAAAAAACGAAAATATAACAAAATATGCAGACAATTTTTTCATATTATTATTTATTAATTATTAATTTTTATACTATTAAATACTATTAAATATTTACTATTTTTACATAACTTCCATTATTAAATAATTTTACAACAAAAAAAATTAATGCATCTATTAAATTTAATTATATCTGTGCAATAGCACAGTTATCTATAAATTAAAGTTGTTGCACTGCACCACCAAAGCTTTTTTTAAATTATCAACATCTAACCGACGACGATTGTCTGATAGAATATTCTTGTAACGGGAAAAACTCCCTTCTACGTCTGTTGATGTTGTACAGGCGTACTTAAAATAAACTAAGTCATCACCGATCAAATTTTCAGGTAATCCCTCCATAGATGTGATTTCTCCAGTTAAAATATTTGATATGTTTTGTAAAATACTAAATCCCACATTTTTTTTCAAAACATAAGTTAATTTTGATTCATTGCTACACCCACTTCACCAATTACACTATCTAATTTATTTTGCACGGATTTTATGAGAGTAATTGAATCAACTAACGAAACATTTTAACTTTCAAGTTGTTTTATCGTCGATGGAAAAAATCCATAATTTGCGTGTATAAAAACCAAGTTAGGTTCTAGGGAATTTTCACTAAAAAGAAGTTTTACCTTTTTAATAGAAACTGCGGCACTCGGATCTAGTTGTTGTAATACACCGTGTATTTCTTTGAAATATGTGCAATAGTATGAGGCAGCATTTATCAAAGTCTCCCATCGCGTAAGTATGAATTTCGGTGGAAGTGGAATACCTGGAGCTTCGGTTCTAAATAATATTATGCGAAATGGAGCTTTTAAAAAAAACTTGTTTCACTCTTAATATTAACTTGTCTGCTCCAGGAAATTTACCACGAATTTCTTCAGCAATTCTGTGCATTGCATGGGCTACACAAGTAACGTGCACTATTTTCGAGTACAACGCCTTTATAACTGTACCAGCCTTTATCATGTATGGAGTGGCGTCGCTCAGAAGTAAAAGCACGTTATTATGTTATATCCCGTCTGGCCACAAAAGAAACGTAGAACTATCAAAAAGCTTTGTTATTTTTGAAAAGTTAGCCTTTTCCAGAACTTCAGATGCTAATAAAAATATCTTACCTGGTTCATCAACCAATAGTGTGCCGACAATAACATTTGCGATGAATCTACCTTCCACGTCAATTGTCTCATCTATAGAGACCCAAATTTTTTTTCCGGTAATATTTTTTCCATAGTAACTATGGAAGTAGACAATGGAGTAGACTCCATTGGGATATCTTGCAATGTGTACTTTTCAAGGAATGATCGAAATTCAATATTTGTGATTTTATATAAGGGTATATTAGCACACAACATAGCCTTACACAAATCTTTTGAGAATATAGACTTTTTAGAATTACTTGATGCACTTGCTGTGAACAATTGTTGTTTTTTAAATTTAATTATATTGACGGTTTATCGCTCATGTTTGCTTGTTTTTAAGTGCTGTATTACAGTAAGCCTTTTACTACATTTAGTTTCACAAATTTTACAAAACAAAATATTGCTATCTATAGAAAAAAACATTTTCACCAAATTCTGTTACGTATTTCTTTAAACTAGAAACTTTCAGCATTTTAAATAAATTAAATTCTAAACGACATAACGAACATACGAATAAATATACGACGGACGACGGTGGACTGAACTAAATTGTATTTTTGACAGTCGCGAAAGGATTTTGACAGTCGCGTTAAGATTATCTAATTATAGATAAGATAAAAACTCCAGTCTCTTTATAAATATTTATGTTCTACTATATTTCAATTTAAGTACATACTAATAACCGAATAATACGGTATGTTAGTAAATAATAATAAATATTATACGTTTTAAATTTTAGGTTTGAACGCTGTATTATTGAAACAACAGGTTTTGTGTTCAATTACTGTTTATTGGGTAAATTGTATTGAAAATAAATAAAAATTTACTAAAAATGCATTTATATTCTCGAAAAATCATAAATATGCTATTTTTGGAAAAAAATACCAAAATATGCAAAAATATGCAAAAAATAAATTACAAATATGAACTCACTAGGTTATAGAACAGATTTATAACTCACCTAGCTATAAATAGACGACATGGAAAGAAATATGTAATTTCTATAACTTCTCATCCCTACCTATAACGATACAACTGAAATAAGGTGTATGACTGACTATGCACCGAACGCACCGTCGCGACGATAATAATGATATAATTTCTAACGCTGTAGCTAATAGCAAACGTTTGTAGGTAGCAATAATAATTTAAAGTAACATACGCACACGTACTCATTACATTTATGGAGTATACTTGTAATTGGTAGTAGATATTACATTTTTCTATTATGGGGAGGGGATTAAATTACATTCGTAACATTTATGTCAATATCTAACGTCTATTCTCATGTCTTCTCGGACGAAAAGTGTATTGTTTTTGTTTGTATAGATTATGATTCTATCATAATCTACAAATACTGCAAGGACCCACTGCCCTTGCATTTTCATTTTGTAGTCACCCGGTTAAGAACGTCTGCGTCCTAGATCCTTCTACTGACGTTTGCCGTGGTGTGGTTCATTATCGCTAAACCCACCCTGGTGTACACACAACTGCTGGAGCAGGGGCAGATCTTTGGGGGGGGGGGGGACATGGCGATCGTCCCCCCTTGGGCTTTTTTTTTACACACTTATTTAATATTTTTTATATAGGTATATATAATAATTTTATAAATACCTATAAACTATGTATGTTAAATTATTATTGTAATTAATATTTTTGAATAGTGAATTTTTATAGGTACTTAAATAAAGATACCTAGATTAGTGTTGCCATTATTTTTCAATAAATTGGTTAAATAACGGTCAAGTATTCATTGTACTCTATATATCACTCATAAATATTCTTATCGTCCCTCCCCCCCTTTAACCAGGTTTCAGATCCACCCCTGAGCTGAAGAACATCCGAATGACGAAGTATTCCGTTAATAGCGGCAAATCGTTTTGGCCGCGACGAATTCCTACAATTTATCGTAATAGTAATATTTTCTCCGCGTAACGGGAACGGAGTCGATAAATGTATAGACATAATATCAGAGACCGTTCGTCAGATATAACGTGTACATGTGGAAATACGTATGGACATTTTTTTTTTTTTGTGATAAAAATAATCAAAAACGCTTTATGCGACTCGTCCGATTCGTCGTTGACTCCTAAAACCGCACACTTTTGATAAAATACAGAACAAAACTGCAAATTTTTGGTAGGTTAAAACCTCACACACATTTAATAGATTTAAACCACACAATTTTTCAAAAAGTATCCAAAAACCGCACACTTTTAATTTTGACCCCAAAAATGTTATACTTCCCTAGGTTAGGTATACTTAATAATTTGTAATTTATTCAAACAAAAAAAATGCATATACGAGTATTTAAAAATGTAAAGTGTGTCAAATTTTTATAGTTTAATTGGATGAAATTTATTACCGACATTTTTTAAAAACTGCATACGATTTCCATCGATTAAAAATTCTTCACACCATTTAATCAAGTGCTCCTAAAATAAATACAATTTAATTAGAAATCAAAAAACCACTGATGTGTTTCATTTTAATCATCATTGTATGATCGTCGAAGGTGATTGATTGATTGGATTTTCTGCCATAAAGCATGACCAAAATTAAATCCCCAACATTTAATCTTTACTTTAGTAAATATTTTTTGCGCAACATTATGAGCAGCTATTTCATAATCGAAATGGATAATTTTAATAGTTAAAACTTGACCTAACTCCATACATATATTTTTAATATTAACCTTCAATTTTATGTAACTAGCAGGGGCTTAATTTCAGTGAAAAACTGGGAGTTCTAAAGCCATTCTTTTTCATGTTCTCTAATTGTTATAGACATCCGCAACCCGTACATTGTACGGCGTACAATTCAACAGTTACTAAAATATTTGGTAAATATATGAATATTTCTAAATTTAATTTGTTTAATTTGATTTTATATTTTTATTGGGTGTATAATGAATTACCTATCTGTAAACACAAATGTTTCATCACATGATCACTTTTAGATTCTGACTAAAGCGGAGGATATTATGGTTTTATAATGATGTTTGTATTTTATTTTTTTAACACTTTTTCATATAGAAATACTGGTAAAAAAGTTTTTTCTAGAAACTTTTTAGATTTTAAATTGGCATGCGGTGGTACTTTAGATAGGTCATATTTTTAAATCTTAAGAGTTTTTCCAGGCGTGAAAAAAAAACTACATATAAAAAAATGTATATATTTATACGATAAAAACTCGGTTTTTCTATACATAATGAGTAATGAGTATTTAAATTTAAATAAACATAACATATTTGGGGGTACTAATTTCGAAAATGAGGATACTAAGCACACCTAGCCCCCCCCCCAAATTGCGCCTATGGTAACAAGATTTATTTTTAGAAGGTAAAAACAATGTATTAAAGGAAAATAATAATTCCTGCTCCATCCATATGTAGTATACTGTTGATAAAAATACTTTGGTTTATATGTAATAGTACCGTTCATCACAATGATTAAATAAAAATTCCGATTTTGCCATGAAACTGATCCAGCTTCCGAAGAAAAATAATCTTTGAATGCATTTCTAACTTGAGAAGCTTCTCTGGTAGCGTTTCCACCTCGATGGGACAAGTTCCTTATTGCTGAGTTTACTTGATTGTTATCGTTACCAATTGCATCTCCTCTGATGACAGGTGCAGCTTCATATTTTCGTATGAAATTATACAAAACGCAGCTGGCCAATATTATGTTGTCTACATTATCTGATAATGATTGTATCCATCTGTTGTACAATCTGAATTTTTGACATAGGATTCCGAAACCATTTTCCGAAACCCTTCTTGCACGACTGAGACGATAATTAAACAATCTTTTTGAATCGTCTAGTTCCTGACCGGGGTAAGGGCACATAATGTATGTCTTTAATGGAAATGCCTCATCACTAATAATTATGAGAGGAATTTCAGTGTTTGTGCTCGGAAGTGATGAGGGTCCAGGTACCGATAAATTACCCGGTTCAAATGCTTTATCAATATTAGAATGTGTCCAAGTACCTCCATCACTGTTTCGACCATATGCCCCTATATCTACTGTAATAAAGTTATAATTTGCATCAAACATGACTAGCAACACAACTGAAAAAAATTTCATGTAATTGAAGAATTGAGAACCACTGTTTGGTGGAGCCTGTATGCGGCAATGTTTTCCATCAACAGCTGCTATACAATTTGGGAAATTCCAAATATCTCTAAACTTCTGTGCGTATCTTTTCCAATCTTTTTCTAATGGAACAGGCATCACTTCATTCATTAAAGCTTTAATAATTGCACTACATGTTTCGGTTACTATTGACTGTACAGTGGAGTGACCAATCCGGTAGCTGAATGATATTGTTTTAAATGAATTACCTGTTGCCAGATATCTGAAATAAAAATATATTTGTAAGACATTTACATACTAATAATTATATAATTTTTAATATTTAATAATAATATTTAAATTTAAATAAGGTGTAACTAGCTCTGCTGATTATAATTATAATAACTTTATATTTTTGTCTGCACAGGTGGTAATTGCAAAGCAAGGTGGAATAACATACGAGATAACTTCAGAAAGTCTTTGACTAAAAGAAGAACCACAAGTGGACAAGCTGTTAAAAAAGTGAAACCGTACAGATTTGAAAGCCAGCTACAGTTTTTGTTTGAATACATGGAAGAACGCGAAACAAAAGGGAACATTGAAAAGCCTCCTGATACTGAATATGCAGATCTTGATAATGATAATGAAGGACAAGAATCTCTGCAAATAACTGATACCCCTAATTCTCCAGAAGTATCCAAGCAACCAGTTAGCCAGTCATTCACCCAACATAATCTTTCTTCTAGTAACGATACACCTTCTTCCTCTGCTGTAACGTTTGCTAAGCCTAGTAGGAAAAAAAATATTCAACCTGAGACAGCAACATCTACACTCATGAAGTACTTAATTGAAAAAAAAGAAGAAGAGACAAAATCAAGCAAAAGTGGACTACCCACCGTAACTTTGGACAACCCTATCGACTGTTTCCTCTTTGAGATATCACATACTTTAAAATCATTACTTCCATATTTGCAGAATATAGCAAAGACCGAGATTTTTTCTACGGTGCAAAAGTTGGAGCTGCAAACGATGCAAAATTACTCTCCTCGACATCCAAATCAGCTGGAAACTATTGACGAAACTTTCTCTTCCCAAGATACAGCAAAAGAATATTGGGAAAATTTCATATCTAATTAATTATAAATTATATATAAATTTGTATTAATAAATATAATATTAATTTAATTTTTGATTACATGAATATATTTGTTGGTTTGGGTTAAAATTACACCGGTTATAAAATTTTATATTAATGGACTGTATGAGGTATAATAAATAAATGATTTTGTTGCGTTATGAAATAATATATTTAATTTGAATTTTATTAAAAAGCTTTTTTATTCCATGTGCGGAGTCGGCACCTTTACAATTTAAAATACTTTTTCCGACTGAATACAATAAAATCAAAAGCCCGTCGGTACACTAGACGGTTAGGCCGATAACGATACCGACGCGGACACAATCGATAACATAGTACACATATCATATAATTTGACAATACTGAACATTGATATCTATAGGTAACAATATTATTAAACATTTTGAGTAGTTAATACCTAATGATGAATAAATTGATAACCTTGGCAATGATAGTTAAAAAATATTAAGAATACAGTCGTTTTTTTTTTAATAAGCAATGTAAGTTTAAATTTTGACAAAATACGTAAAAATCACGATAATTTACAAATTATTTTGAGTTTGACTTAAATTAGTGTTGCCAAATACCAGGGTGGCCGAGTTGCACTTACTGCGGCGAGTACCTATATCCAAAAGTACTTGGTCAATCACAAATTTTTTTATGAATTATCCTTTTTTACGGGCAACGAAGTGCTCGTGATCACCTAGTTATTTATAAATCACAAAAACATACCTCAAACAAACCGCCAGTCTTTCTCTTGCAGAAATAGCCTGTCTCCAGCATGTGTCTTTTTTTTTTTATATACTTCTCCACTTTCGTTAGTAAATCACAAAATGCATTTTGGCTCATTCTAAAATATTCATAAAATTTGAATTCGTGGTCCACCAATTCTCTATACAATGTTGCAAATTCTTCAATTCACTCGAAACTTCCATATAAAATGAATCCAGTGTCTTCTTTTTTCCTTCTTTTCGTCCTGGTCCAAAAGCAATGCTATTATACTAAGCTCTTCTTACTAAAATTCATAGTGCACTTAAAAAATGAATTAATTAAATAAATAAACACTAAAAATTAAATTAACTTAAAAATTCAATTCTGAATAACAACTAGATAGTAGACATCACTGATCACGAGGGAGCACTGATATAAAAAGATACGGTATTGTGAGGATGGAAGTGAAAAATTCATCACGGATAGCACTGAACACGGATGGTTACGGTCACGTCACGTCACTGTTATGTGTGAAACGACCATTACACGGTTATAGATATGTATTATCGTGTCTCGTGTATCACCGTATTTCGATAAAGTGTGATAATTATTACAAGTTGTAAAACCAATAAGTTATATATATTGATATAAAAGGTACCTATTGCCAAAACGATAAAATTCGATAAGGTTTGATATTATAATACGACACCATTAGTTATATTATGAACACAAAATATCAATGGTTTTATAACTTATAAATATATATATATATATATATATATATTTTTTTTACGTCTATTTGTCCCCACGTCCAAACGGCTACGTCTATTTGTCCCTATTCGACATTCATTACGTACCTCTTGGATTTTAATTTTCACCATCTCCACTTGTTCATGTTTATGTGTGTTTTTAGTTTTTAGTAGATTCTTCATTTGACTACATGTTGTAACCATAGATGTACAATTTTTAATACAACACCGCCAAACCACATTTCCACTATTACACTCTCTAAATTTTCTGTATTTAAAACTGTCGAGTAGTAAGCTCTTGCCTCCTTTATTGCTCTCAATTATTTTAAAATTCATTACTATACCTTATTAAAAAATGTTTTAATAAACCTGCAAAAAATTATTAAATATAGGTAAACACTATTTATGCATACACAAGAGACAATACCGATAAAGTAAAAACGAATGGTGACTGAAGGTATTAAAACGTGTTAGTATGATTATTGCAATATAACTTACCTCATCTTATCAGTTAGTAATCACTAAAAATAGTGTACGGTTTTAACCACTATAAGTTTGGGGTATTTTGTTATACGATGACCGATAATGTGTGCGTTTTTCAGATGCAACCCAATGGGTAAGAGCGACAAGAGTACGTGAGTTCGCCTGTTGACACTGCGTTTTCCTCCGTATAAATAATGGTTTTGCGGATCGTAACAATTGCTCATAGCATAAATCGGACGTACTAACTTTTTACGGCCCAAGCACTTCGGTCGAGTTGTTGGGGTTACTCGATGAACAAAAATAGCCTCATAATTCCTCGTTGATCAACTGCAAAAGTACTGACGGCGGAGCGTTCGCGTAGGTCCTGACCTACGGTCCGTCATGTTCACGGACACGTCAAAATGTTCGTTTAACGACCGTCATTAATTTCGAAGTTTATCAACAATGTATATCAACAGCCGTATACCGTGTACACACAAATTCCGTTAAAACTTGTTGGAAACAATAAACATTTTTTATGTACCCCACGTATCTAGATGATAATAAAATCAAATACGCTCTATATATAAGAAAGATGAAAATACCAAAGGAAAATCACGTGGGAAAAGTTAAACCAACACATCGGCATAACTTTCCTATTCTCAACCCATTGTCGGAGAAAAATAATTGTTAAATTTGGAAGAAAAGCTCCGTTAGCAGTATTTAGAAGTAAAAAAATTTGAATGCCTCAAAAATCGTTCAAATTTATTAAAAATATAAACATTGTCACGTTCACTTTCTATTGGAAAAATGTGAACGACGTTCGTGTGTCGTTCATAAAATGTAAATGTGGACGTCTGAACGTTCTATCTTTCCTATTCAAATTCTATCCAAACATTATGTATTATATATTATATATTTTCCTCCCGAAATTGGCCGATGCACTAATACAAAGTCAGCAGTCGTTGCGATGTTTATAACGTATTTTGTTGACTTGTAAAAAAAAATTTGATTTACCTATACCGTGATACTATTTCTGACACTGACCCATCGTGAATTGATTTCGAGTTTATATGGAAATGCAAAAACAAAGTGTGGTCTGTAAAACGATAACGTTTATGTCGTTTCATTCGCACGTTCAATGTTAGTTTACGGTGAGTTTAGCAATTGATATAAATTATAATTACGCACACGACACTTTGAACTCGTAATACATACGTGATAAAAATTGAAAAATGCAAATATTCAAATAAAATCTACAAGATATGCGTTAAATCATTGCATTATTTCTCTAAATAATAATCGCCTCGGTAACTCGTACCTGATCTTTTTCAAAAACCTATTGAATTCTACAATGCGCTGTAAAACGCTGTCCTATAATCAAAAATCGTCCTTATGACAAGATATTTGTATGCAAGATTAAATAATTAAAAATATAACAAAATATACGTTTTCCATAAAAATAAATTGCACCGATTGCGATAATATGAATTTGTCAAATAAAAATAAACGTTTTATTTTATTACTATGATGTACATATCTGTTACACATTCTACATATCTACTAAATAATTTGCAGCTATGATATTTTGTGTAACTGAAAATTGTGTATTATATTATATATATTATATCTTCATTGATTTTATGTGTTGATATAATTTACGCTCGAAATGTTGTCAACATATTTTTGTTTGTCGTTTATACGCTCTATTGCATTAAGCCGACGGGTCCCGTCAGTGTCCAATTTATTCGAGAACGAACAAGAAACATAAAAATATACAACAATGAATAGGAAGAAAAATGAATTATTTAGTTATTCGACTGAAAAAATACATATTGCAATATTCTTGAGTTCTCGTAAAGAAAAAAATCTTAAAATGTATGGCTTTAGTTAACATACGTATAAAGTTTTTTAATTCATTAAAATATAGGTAAGTACTTAAATTATATTTTATACATTTTCAATAAGTTTTATAGTTCTAAGCTTTATAATTAAATATTAAGTGTAATATTTAGAATAGTTTATCAACAGTCTTTATTTAATTTAATCTTTAATTCTTTTAAATATTTTATTTTCAAGCATATATTCTATTATACAGAAATTAAACATTTGTTTTCAAATACATAACCCCTTTTCCTTTTTAACAATGATGCCCAATATTTCTTCCTCGGCGGGTCAATTTGGTAAAAAATTATCATTGAGTGAACCACCAAATATAAAATTACAAATATTGTGAATATTAATCTAATAATATAATTTTGTTACATATTCTAGGTATAAAATATACATATAAGTACATATTGAACTTGTATTAGCATATTTTAATGGATATTGAAAATATTACAGACATAAGTACACGCTGTAGGTTCATATAAATTTATTCAGTACGCTCTATTAAGTGCGTGGTTCATTTTAATATTAAATTACAAAATTTCTGTTTAAAAATGTCAACAAAAAAAAAAAAATTAACAAATGAATAAAAAATCGTATTTATAACATTTTCTTTTTTTTTTTAATATTTTGTTTTATTTTTAACAAATGTAACGGGACACGGGATACGGTTGGTCACTACTGTACATCAACATTATGAAACAGAGGGTCTACATTTGATACACGAAGAAAAAAAAATTAAACTAGGGAAGATTTTTAGAATTTATTCTGGGAAAGGGGATCCTTTGATATTATCTTATAATATGTTATGATACAACAGTTTTAAATCCATAATTAAAGTAAAAAATCGAATAATTAATTAATTAAGTAATTTATTACTTTGAATGTAATTCTTATGCATAATTTCTTATATTCTTAAATTGAATTATTATAATTGAAAAAGCCTTTTAGAAGAACGTCCCGAGTGAATAATACCTGAATATCACAGCTTAAACTCGAAACATGGATCCCCTCCCTTCCGTAAATTACCACTAACCTAAACTATTATAAAGCGTTTACGCGATAAGTATTGCCATCAATCAATTCATATTAATATCGTATAATATTAAAGTTATATTATAGTTATAACAATGATATTTAAACATAATTAATATAAACTAATTGTTGGTAAAATCTACCCAAAGTTTTCCATAGTTAGCAGCTGATTGTTATAATATATGAATATACTCGTAATTGGTACAGTACAGTTGAGATGTCTTCGGTACACTACTTCGCCGATAACACTTTAAATAGGAACTAAAACTTAAGAGTAAGATTTGTGACTATTGATTTTTGGAGTTATTGAATGGTTATTTTCAAGACAAGGCTAATTAGAGATTTTTTTTAATTCGTTAAGTTAATCAATACATACTTTTAACTTCGTTAGGTTAAATATTGATAGATTAAAAAATTAACTAAATTAAAATTAACTTGGTCAAAAAAACATTTTACGCTTTGTAACACATTAATCATTTATTTACAATAACAATACTATGCAATGTTAAGCATTATCTAGATAAATTATCTAAATTAATTATCTAGATGAATAATTAATATCTTTTATTTTATCTAGATTAACTTGAAGTTAACTCATTATATACATTAAAAAAGTACTAATTCAATTAAAAGTTAGTTTGAAAATAAAGTAACGAATAATTAACTTGGTTAATATTAACTTGACGTTTTAACTTTTTAATTTTAATTTTTAACTCGTTAATGCCCATCCTTGGTTATTGTAATATATTTTTTACACGTGTATCAACTCCTATTGAATAATAGGATAATAATATATAATTCATATAATTTAATAAACTTCTATATAACGTATAGAAATTAATGACTAAACATTTAAAAGCACATACCTATTACATAATTACATAATCGAAAAATATCATTGAAAATATCATGTCAAGAAATCTATCGCGTTACGCATGACATTAATTCCATTGGAGTTTTGTTTTTCAAAGTTTTCTTCTATATATATTTTATCCGTATAGAGAATAATTCGAAAATAACTCTTTCGAATTTCCCGGGAAATTCCGGATTTCCTAATCAAACGACTGTTTTAGGATTAAACCTCTGAAACATTCCTACACCGCCGAAAAGTCAAAAACGGTCACACTACATTATTTACAACACATTATTACACCACGATAGTGAAAAAGAGTCGTAGGGAGTGGAAAAAACACTTTATTGTCAAACCAGTGCAACGTGGCTTAAATTGGAGTATTCGGAAGGTGAAGGTATTATCATATATGACGGTTTCGAATACTGACATCGTAATACGTCATAACATTTATATACGAATCCGCAGAAATGTTGTATTATCTTGGGGTAGTATATAAAATAATAAAAAATTAAACAATAATTAAAAATTAGTAAATGATTAATACTCGTAAATTAATATATAATTAAACAGTATGTGTATAAAAGTATATAAATAAATACTTATTCTGGAGTATTATTATGTTTATAAAGTATGACCGGTTTTCAATTAAAAATTCACTGTCAGGTAAATACAAAATCAATAAAATCGTGACCGAATACGAAAAAAAAAGGAAGGAACATGTTGAGAAAAATTATTTTAATAGGCGAATTTATTTAAAATTAATTTTTATTAGACTTTGGTTATTATTAGAGCAGTGAATTTATTGCGTTAAACACACTAAATTGATTGCATTATTGCATTAAAATATATCAAAAATTGCATTGAAAAAATTTAATTATAATCAATAAAATCAAATATATTAATATATTTATATTTATATAATACATAATAATAATAATAATTAAATATGAATATTGCTTTCATTATTGCATTGCACTACAAATGATTTTTATAAATTTTCAAAATCGAATGATCATCTGTTATCGCACAAAAAAATGGTTGTATCAGGAAAAACTTCTTTCTACGTTGATTTTAGTTTCAACGTTTTTAACTATAGATAAAGCTTTGATTAATGGAACATGTTGGGTTTCGAGTTAAGTTATTTCTGCTGGTATAAAACCTTAATTGGAATGAATGAATACCAAGTTAGAGGAAAAGTTCAAGAAAATTATGAAAAATAGTTAAAATTGCAGTAAAATTAGAAAAAACGGCAAAATTGCATTTATTGCAATATAATTTTTTTTTTTTTTTTTTAATTAAGAGTTTAACGAAACATATTTTAAGCTTACTCAGCAATAAATATAAGCATTTACAAAAACATGCAAATGTAAAGACTTCACTTCCCTAGTTACTATTGTTTATTATTAACTAAAATGTATTAGTATAAGATATTATTTTTAAAATCGGTTTGTACATTTCAAATATTATTAAAATTATTTTTCTTTATTTCATTGTAAATATGTAACTCTTATAAAATGGAATTAATGTAAATGTTATTTTGGGTAGATATTTAATATTTCTAAGTATTTCTAAGCTATAGATATCATAATATATATTGATAGTTTTTTACAAATATAATTTTACTCCAGGCTAAGCATTTATTTATTTTTATTTATTTCTATATATAAATTATTTTTATATAAATATATATCGTATACGTACTAAAAATAAAAGCGCAAGGATTTTTTCCCCGGAATCAGGAATTTTATTTACGAGGAATTTTTCCGCATCGCTCGAAGCTTTCGATCCTTTGTGGATGTAACTTCCGCGTATACAGGTACAAACACGTACGTACTGTGTGTAGTATAGACGCGTACACTATGCAGGACAGAACATTTTAATATACATATATTATGTTTAAATAACTCGTTCAACATAGTACAACGTTTCAATCAGATTTGTCGCACCGGGTAAAAAATGTTCACCTCGTTTAAAATATAGGTACCTTTTTAGCCACGGCACGTGTTAAAAACCTCATATCCTCCCGCGATCCTTTTTACCGTACCGCTACAATCTATATACCAGTGGGCAGCGGATACAGCTTGCAAGACAAGAAACATTCCAGACATATCCTAATATATTAAACTAAAAAGTCGGTTAAGAACTCAAACTGTGCTCAATGACTCCAAGTTTCAATAATTCTTAACAAACCAATTCATAAGATTAATTGCAAAAATATACAACGAATTAATGCATACCTATTTACACACATGAATGAAAGCTGTGTTGCAATAAAAAAAAATAAAATAAACAACTTAAAATAAAAAGTCTTGGTATCAAAATAGTTGGCGCAATATAACCCAAATAACCATTGTTTTCAGTTTGCAATTTATCTAAAGACATTGCTAAAGGCTTCATTGTCTTGCAAAACTCTTCTAGAAATACCCATTCGTTCACTTTTAACTTGGTCAAATTTAGATCATTAAACGTTAAAATTAATTTATCTTTGTGACATAGTAAGACTTTTTCAATAGCATCAAATAAATAATTTCATCGAGTTATTAAAGGAACAGGGAACGTAATCCACAAGTTTCAAAAACTTTATCTGAGGCCATTGTGCTTCTGCTAACTAGATTCCAAAAACAGGACACTTTACTTAATGTAGATTTTTAAATCTAACATAGTTGGTATCTACAATTTTGGAAACATCACATGTTGCAATCAAATTTAATGTATGTGCACAACATGTAATATGTTTTGGTAAATACAACTTATCTAAATTTTCTTTTTCAATAATTGGTATGTTTGAAAAAATTGATTCAACATATGTTATATAATTAATATAATAAATATAAATTAATATTAATTATTTCTATGACTGAATTTTCACTGTCCATTTTGTTGTCAGAGCTGTCACAACTGCTTAATTCATCTTTTTCATGAAAATTACCAAGATTTTGCACACAATTAGTTTGATGTATGGTAGATAATGATACAGAAAACATCTTAAATGACTTCCCAAAGTTGATTGCATTGTCTGTTACAATATGAGTAACTTTTGATATATCTATTTTGTATTTCTCCATCATTTCTGTTAGTACTTCTGCAATATTTAAATAATTATGACTTCCCTTTAATTCTTAGACAGCCAAGAACATATGACTTTCTATCATATTTATCTTCAATGAAAAGAAGAAATCCAAGAATATAATATTTACAAGAACCTAAATAAATTTGTTATTATTATATAACACTTAACAATAATAATTATAGTATTAATAACTGAATAATAAGAATAAACATTTTTTTTATTTCTTTCAAAAATAATAAAAATAATAAATAATATGTTTAGAACATAAGATAACAATTTTGACGAACACGGCTATGTTTTGATCGTCACCTCGTTGGCCGTTGCGTACAATGGTGGAAAATCTGTTTTCGTTTTATTAATACTTGGTATTGAATTTTGACGCGTCGTGCCGTCGTGTAGGGAAACCATGAGCCCCGAGCCGATCCACGCGCCGTGGAATCCCAATTTTAGTTTTAGTTTTTACTCGAGCTAATAGACACGATATACGTACAATTGTAGAAGGAGCTCTCACATTTATACACAATTTATAAGTATCTATGATTTTGCATACACCTCGACCAAACGGTTTATTATTAATTTTATTTCCGATAAGGCGATAACCTTACTAATAAATTTTCCATACGCTCATTTTTCTGCTTACACTTTCTCAAAACCCATGCTACACCACAGTCTGTTTCATAATAAAAACTAAAAACCATAGTATTCTCGACAAAAATACGAACCAGATATATATATTATATAAAAAAATTAAATTAAAGGATAAAAAAGAGAACACAAATATTCAATGAAAAGTTCATTTTATTTTAGAACTGAAACAGTTCATTTTTTGCGATTTAGAATTAATTTATCTAGATACGACTTTTTTTATCTAGATTAAAAATTAGATAACTTGAACTGAGTTTATCTAGATAAGATAGTAGATAAATAGTTTTTATCTAGCTAACTCATCTAATAAATTTATCTAGATAATTCCCAACATGCGAGTAATATACAGGATTATTAAAGGTGACACGAGAAAGGTTAAAAAAGTTTCTTTGCTAAGATACTAAGTATTATTATTATTATTATTATTATTGAACCGGGGACGGATCCAGACCAAGATAACGAGGGGGGGAGTCGATTTTTAAAAGGCAAACATGAAATAGATCAAATTAAAAATATTAATATAGTTAATTACTATAATTGATATAGTTCTTTTTTTAGTTACATACATATAATATTTTCCACAGTATTGTATGGAAAAAAGAAATTGTATTTTATATAGGAATAATAACAATTTAGTCATAAATATAAATTTGATGATTCAATTATTTATAATGTAAAATCTAATTTCCTCGACGATTTTCCAAATATATTAATTATTGCATCAATATATAAGAGATGGTCCATTAAGTCTTCTTTCAGTCTTTCTTGTTCTTAGCCTGGTCTCAAGACGACGAAGGGAAAAAATAGTTTTTAAAATAGAATTATTATCACAACATAATTCGATCTTATCAGGCCAATAAAGTTATAGAACTCTTTTGAATATCTCTATCTGAATTTATCGAACCAAAATCGAGTATACAACGCGAGGGAGGTTTGATCGCCCCCCTTTGGATCCACCCCTGTATTGAACTATTATAGAATATGACATAGTTTGATAAAAAACAAAAAAAACAAATATTGAAAAACTAAACATTAAAATACGTATTATCTTATTGTTATATAATAATATAATACAAATGATGCAAAATAATAAATTATAGTTATCTAAAAAAAAAAAGACTATTCATAGGACATTGTTAATTTTATAAACTCGAATTTCTTTGCACATAATTAAATTAACCTACAACACAAAAATAGCTACATGCTTCATAAGCTCTAGACTGATAAATTATTAAATAGGTAATTGCTTAATTTACAACCAAAAACATTCAGGGCCTAATTAGCGTAGTACCTAAATAAATACAACACTGAACTAGTGCGAAATAAAACAACTATTCTGCCTATTATTACCTTGCAGAGTTGGAACCTCAACTCTGATGCGTATTTTACAATAAAATGATCAACGCAGTGAAGGTCACATAATAGTACCTATCTCAAACTTATAAGATTTTTGATTTGGTTAATTAATAATTAAACTTTTACCTATTATCATTCATATATACATTCATGTATAAGTACTTAACATGGGGAATATTATTATATTAAGAATAATTTTATTAATTTTGTAATATATGACCGGTTTTGAATTAAAAATTCTCGGTCAGATATATACAAAGTCAATAAAATCAAGACCGAATATAAAAAATAAAGGAAAGCTTTCATTAAAGAAAATTGATTGTTTTATATGGATATAATTTATTTAAAATAAATTTACATTAGATATAGATATGTTAAGAAATGTAAATACTTTGGTTATTATTATCTAAAATTTATTGATATTAAGATATTTGTTTTTTAAATCATTTTGTACATATAAAATATTATTAAAATTATTTTGCTTTATTTCATTATGTGTGTGTAATTCTTCTAAAACTGAATTGATGTAAATCTTATTTCGAGTGTTAAATATTTCTAAATCTGTCATGATATCATTATGTATATTATGGTTATTTTCTAAAAAATTAGTTATTAAGTATATAGTTATTAAGTTAGAATTAGGAGCAGAATCTTTTTATATATTCTATTTTTATTTTATTTCAGAATCATATTCTTTATATATAAATTTAAAATTTACATTTATCTTGCTTGAATAACATTTATTACAATTACATTTAAGCTTATGGTACCAGACCTGGTATACCAGGATTTTCAAAAGAAAAAAGATTTGTTGTGAAGATTTCACTTCTATTACTAATATGTTTGATTAAATTATTATTAGTTTTAAAACCAATTTTTACATTATTAATACCATTATTTAGAATTTTAGCAAGTTTGGTAGACATATTGTAATGATATTTCATACTATAACAGTTAACAATATAATTAAATGAATATTAATCAATAATTTAAACATGTATTTTATTAAAAAACAACTTAATAATAAAAAATTGGTAATGTTAACATGTTCCTTATAAAAGCAATTATACTATATATTTTAATATCAATACTGACTCAGAAATATTAATAACCAAAATTGTATTTACATTAATTCAGTTTTAGAAGAATTACACATACACAATGAAATAAAAAAAAAAATTATTTTAATAATATTTTATATGTACAAACTGATTTTAAAAACAATACCTTATACCAATACATTTAGATAATAATAAATAATAATAATAACCAAAGTCTAATTAACAATTTATTATGATTTCTATTAAAATAACTTTTTCAATATATTCCTTCATTTATTTTATTCATTTTCAATTGCGATTTTATTGATTTTGTACATATTTGACGGTGAATCTTAATTTGAAATCAGTTATATTTCATAAACATAATTATACTCCAGGTTAAATATTTATTTATTTATTTTTACACATAAACTGTTTAATTATTTATATATTAACTTACAAGTATTAGTGATTTATTAATTTTTATTATTTTATTAATTATTATTATTCATTAGTAATCATAAAAATATCACACATTAATGATAATATAAAACTAAAAAATATAGTAAATTGTCACTAAGCTGATTACATTTTATTAAAAATTATTGAACTAATTAATTAGAAATAATAACTTTGTAAGTTACAAGTTACATATTTTTTGTATTTAAAAAACAATTATTGCCTAGCTTTAATTAATTTTATAGTCATTTACCAGTGTATTATAATTTATTAAACTATGCACAGTCGTTTAATATGATAATATCATTAATTTTAATTTAGAAACAATTGAAAATAATACGCAAGTTATAGTTAAATAAAATTTTAAACACAAAATTAATTGTTTTATTGAATACAAGATGCAAGTTCATAAATAGATTAAAATTGTAGGTTACACTTTAAAATTTAAATAAAAATACTACAATTGTATGATAAATAAACATTGATTCCATAATAAATTACAATAATGTTTCATGGAACTAAAATGTATATAAATTATTATATAGTAAATATTATATATTGTAATATATTGTAAATATAATATACTGGTTTCAAATATAAAAAAAAAATACACATTTTTCTGTTGATATAATTTATAATTAGATTTATAATTCATCTACATACTAAATATATTAATTAAATAGTATTATAAACTTCCAGTTTACTTACAAAAATGTATGATTTATTTCATTAGTAGGTCTATATAAACTAATAATAATTAATAAGATAAAATGTTGAAATATTTACATGTTTAAGTTTAATTATTCTATTATGAAATACTGAAATTAAGTTCATATATAGTAATGATCAAATGTTAAGCTATTATGTAAATTATACATAGTTAAATTGATAATAAATTTAGATAAAACAATGAAATAAAATAACTCTATATATATTATTCTGTTAGGAATGTTAACTATCTACTTTAAAATATATCTAATGGTTAAATTAATAAGTGACTTAATATTAATTAAATATATTTTCTAGTAATTTACATATGTTTAAGAGGTCATACCAACATTTGTAACTTTTACCGTGCACACAAGTATAATAATATATAAATAATTGTTATAGCAATTTTACATTTACAGAAAATAAGTATTTTTTCAAAACTTTAAAACTTTATTACTGAGTAAATTATTTAAGAATAAAATTTAAAAATAAGAACATAAATTACACAACTTAATTTGCTTATTGGTATTATTTAATTTTTCTATCAAGTAAATTACTTGAAGTAATTTAACATAATCAATATAAAGCTTAATAAATACATGTACCGCTCTTTAAAATTGTAATATCGCAATAATCAAATACAAAACAAATTACTGTTATAATTTTTAAATTTATTTTAATAAATATGTGAAAGAAAAAGCAGACAAATGTGATAATACAATATCCCTTATTATTATTATTTCATGAATCTTATAAAATTAAATAAAAATATTGACATTTTTTTTTTTTAGTAATCATCAATATTAGTTATTATAAATGATTATTACTCTCTACAAAAATTTTATTTAATAATTTTTAATTACAAATATACATATCAGAATACTAATAATATTAAAAACAAGTATTATTGTATACTTTTAATCAGTCCCATACAAATGTTACTACTTTTTATCAATAGGAAAAGTTTAACTAAAATATAGATAAATAAAACATTTCTTCATAAAAAAAAGTAGCATGAATCATTAATAAAAGTTTGTTCAATGTTTAAAAATTTAGTATTTTAATAACAAAATAATTTTTAATTATAACCTTAATATAGTAAAATATGATTCAATATATGTGATTTCAAGTTTATGTTTATAATCAACAATTTACAATCAATATTTTTGGGATGACAATATTTAAGCACGAAATATAACATAAATTGATAATTTAATTTTAAACAAAGTGTAATTTAAGAAATTAATGCAATTACAACCATAAATATAATAAGTAATAGCTTATTATACTAGAATAAAAATATGAATAATAGCTCATGTAAAATCATACTTATCATATGACACAATAATTTGGTACAGATATTTAAATAATTTAGCTTAAAACAATTTATTTTATAATAACAGACTTAACATTAACATAATGTTAAAAAAAAAAAAAAAAAAAAAAAACAATTAAAATGTTCCTATTTTATTATTATTATACTTTTTAATAATTAAAAATATAGTAAGAATTCATTAACATAAATGATGACTAGAATTAATTTACAATTAAATTATTTAAACAATAACAGTAATATGATATAGAAAATAAATAGCTTCAGGATAGAAAATTTATTTTTATTTTTATTTTTCAATTGAAAATTTTATTCAAATATATAAATTTGTACATTGTAAAAACACCCAAATAGTTTAAATAAATTAATCTAATATTATATAAAATATAATAAGAAATTATGTTAAGGTACTAAAAAAAAACAGTTCTTGAAAAATTGGGCATATACAAATTTGGCATAATTTCACTCGTTAAACTGTTTCAACAATAGATTCATTTACGGTTTCTCTTTCGATTTTTATCTATATCATTAGGAATAGTTGAAGTCAATATTTTGGAATCCACAGATTTTGGGTTATTAATTTCATTAGAACTACTATCATTGCGCAACCTTTTCACAGCAAGACTAACGCGTTTACTCATCCCAGTATTCGTACTATTTAATTTTGGAAGCATTTTTACATATGAGTCCAACGACTTTTGAGTCTAAAACCAGATTTATAATATTAAATAATATAAAGGATTAAATAATTATTTAAGATATAAACCATACCGTTCGTGCAGAAACTTTTTTTAGCACTGGGGCTAATGTGCTTTTGGTTTTAGAAACATCCCAATCAAAATTGGTTTGAGCAAATTGAATAATCGAATCTACTTGGGGCGCACTCCAGCTGAATTTTTCACTTGTTTCATTAACAATTGGATTTAAATAAGCGTTTATAACAGCTTTATTAGGAAAATCTAAATATAAAAATAAAAGTACAATTATCTATACCTTAATATTAAATATATAATTATTTACCACTACCAATCTTGGTCGATTTCAATTTTTTCATAAATGGGATATCACTATGTACTTCAGATTTTGAGTTTATAAGGTCTTTAATTTTTAATAATTTTTCTTCAATACTCATATTTTTAGTTTTTGATTCAAAAAAAGATAAAATTTCAATTGCCGACACAGGACCTATCCCATCAATACCATTTGTGTAATCACTTCCCACTAGAAAAGCTAATTGAATAAAACTATTTCGCGACAAAGCTAAAACAACAAAAAATTTATCATTAAGCTTGTCAATATATTAATTTAATTAAATTACCAAATTTCTGTTTAATATCAATGCTTTTGAATTGTTTAACAAACTTTTGACTGTCAAAAAAATCTTTATAAACAACATTAGCTCCAAACAACCATACATCGCTATCATCCGTCACTGTCCCTTCAGTACGACCAATTTGTTCCAAAAACACGCATTGTGCTTCAGCTTCCATTGGAGCTGTAATATATGGTATACCAAACAACTTCAAGAGACACTGAAAAATTAAAAATAATTTAAATGATATATTATATGTACTTAAAACAAAACAACAATAAATAGTGCATTGTGTAAAAGCACAAGATTTTTTTAATTTGGGATAATGATAACAATGGAGTGGTGATGTTAAAAAAAAATTTCTCGAGAAATAATTTTTATTGTAAAACAAATTTGCAGTAAAATAAATGGCTTTACCATAGCCATATACTCAAAAATAATATTTTCATTATATTATTAATGACATTTTTAGTCAAAATATTTATATTATAATAATAATTAAATCAAAAAATTAATTAATATTTTTAAAATAAATTATTTAATGTATTTAATAAATGCATATAAAATATAAATCAATTAATTAATAAAAATAATTTTAAAACAATACAATATTTAAAATCAGCTTTTATTTAAGAACAATTTAATTTATTATAATATTAATAATAGAAGTAGTTTAAACAAATTTTTTATTGTTAACCAAACTTAACTAATTCACCAGCTTTATATGGATCTCAATGTATTCATGTTGATTTATAATTATTTATTAATTAATTTTTTTAAAAATAAAAATGAAATAGTGTTATATTAAACACTATAAATGAAAATAAATAAATTAAAAATGTAATATACATTATGTATTTAATATAATACATAATACTCAAGTATAAGAGCAATAAATAAATTATATTTTTAATTATAATTATTGTAAGATGCGTATCATATTTTAATATTGTTAGTTGCAATAGCATGAATAATTAAATAAAAACACTAGTATAAATATTAATATATTATTATTATAGTAAATAAACATGGAAATTTAATTTCATAATAATCGTCTTTAAAAACATAGATTAGTTTAGTTTCTTAAAGCATCTATTGAATAAATATTTAATATTACTATAGATCTCATAAGCATAATAAATTAAGACTTAAAATTCAGATTGAAGATTTAAAAACTGATATTAAACCACAAATTGATACACATATGAAATATATGAAATTGAATAACTTAAATATCATTAGATTGTATACTAAAATAAAAGAACGGTTTAATCAGAGTCAAAAAAGTTATAGCATTATAACAGTTTTTTAAATATAAAAAATTAAATAATATGAGTTTCGATCATTTAAATCAATAATGAAGTATGTAAAGAATTTATTTGAAAAAAAATTGAAATGAAAAGCTTTTTGTAATAAATAGAATAATAATTTACAGAAAATAATCAATAACAAAAGCAATTATTCAGTAAAATTTAATAGGGAATAGTGAAAATATTACAGAATACTAGAAACCTATTATAATAGTGATTAGTTGTGTTTTAGTTTTAATAATTATTAAAATTAATATACAACTTATCATAATAAATATCACCTATATTCTTATAAAAAATATTAATACAAATAAATTATTAGCATAACTTATTATATATATGACTATCAAATATAAAAGTATTAATTAAATAAAATGTATACATAAATTATGACCAGCAAATTAGCTATTTTAAGTTTGGATAGGGTATGAAAAATGTATACTTAACTATATTTACTATTAAAACTCATAAATAAATAATGTATTTATAAATATATACATATTTAAAATTAATGAAACCTTTATATCTGAAGTGATTTTTTGTGTGACAGATGATGCCATTCGATCAGATGTTCTCTGTAAGCTAGCTAAATCATTTTGATGTTTTACTAATGTATCCTAGAAAAATATTAATTTTAAATGTATATTTATATTATTTATAGAGTATTTAAATATTAAATATAATATGTATTACATTATTAGTTATTATATAACTAACCTGTATAGACAATAAATATTCATCATTAGCATGATTTGTTTTAGTTTCAGATGGTTTTATATGTTTAGTACTGATATTAGATTGTTTCGAAGATTTCAATTTCTCTGTTATTACTAATTTGTTAAATAAAAAATATATATAGGTATAGATATATAACACAAGGAAATAATTAGCTTATCATATTACCGCAGTTTTTTTTTGAATTGAATTCCTCATTTTCAGTTTTGGAAGCTGTGAAATTATCTGGTATAATTTTAGAACCATGAACTGCAGCCGTCTTAACTTTGTTTTGATTATCTACAACAGTGAAAAAAAAAGTAATTATAAATTATTCACTTATAAAAAATATTAAATAATATCTAAGGTTAGGTACTCAAAAACAACTAATCTAACCTAATCCAATATTATCTTCAGATAAACTCTCCTCTGATGAAAATTCAAGTGAGTTTTCAGAAAAAGAGCCATTAGAATGATCAGATAGGTGATATTCAGGTGAATCTTCAATATTATTTTTATATTCCGTTTTTGGCTCAAAGTACAATGATGAAGTAGAACATTGTTGATCAACATCAGGATTATTATTAGAAAAATAAACCTCCTTAATCGATGATAAAGATTTGCTTGTAGATGGAATATCCAAGCGATCAACACTTGATTTTTTTCCCTCCAATTTTGTTTGAATAAGTTCATCTAATAATCAAGTTATCAACATGATAAGTTATATTAAAAGTAGTCAATATTTCATAGGCACTACGATAATAATATATGAAATACTGTTTTTAATATAAGTCTATATTCAAGTGATTTTTTCTTGAAAAGTTTATACATTTATTACAACTAATATTTTATTTAACAAGCAAAGAAAAAATCATGATAAATATTTTACCTTTACTATGCGAGACCCATGATAGATAATCTTCTTCATTAAAGGTATCTAAATTTATTTCATTGGGTAATGAATCATGTTCAGTAATAAAAATACTTTTGGAAGAATGTTTTTTTGGTACAACTTCATTATTTTTCATTGATGTATCTTCCTCTATATCAGATAATATTAATTCGGAATTGCCATTACTGATATCTGTTTTCAAATATTTTGAATTTGGTATTTCAAATTCACCTAAAAAGTAATTTCATAGTAAAAAAGTACTGAAAATATATTACAATAATGAATTACTTGATCTCCTTTTGCTAGCTTTTTTATTCTCATTAAATATCAGCCAAGCTAGTCTATCTTCTTCAAGGGATTCATCACCAGCAAGAGCTTTAAATATATCTTCATCTATATCTACATAAATATAAAGATTAATAATTACAGAAACAAACAAAAAGTTAATTTTAAAAAATTTTAAAACATTAAATATACCATCTGTTAGAGTAGGTGATCCAACAGTGTCCGTAGAAATTATTTTTTGACTGTTAACCTTTGATTCCGTTTCATTAATTTTTGAATTAGAAATTTTTATTTTATCAGATATTTCATTTTTTTCCAAACTACTCTTTTTGGATACTCTTTTGACATCTATATTAATAAAATAATAAACCTATAATATTCAAATGAAATTGTTATAATACAGTTAATAATTAGAGTACGAACATTTGATATTTTCGATACTGTTTTTATTACATACTGAGGTTATAAAAATCTGATATAAATAAATAAGAAAAATAGAAGAAAAAAAAAGGCACAAGGAAAATATTTTCAAATTCTGAGATTAAATATTACAGTATTCTTAAGTGTTCTAAATTAAAAAATAAAATAGAAATATCGTTTTATATGGTTATTTGAATTTTTGGTATTTCTTTTAATAATATCTTCAAAAATGAAATTGATACTGTTTATTTCATAATTCTAAGATATTAAATAAGATTATAAAAATTAACATACATTTTTCTTGTGACTAACTGTTTTTTTCTTCTCTTTAAATAATAATAAAATATTTTTTAATTTAGAATTGAAACAGATACCGCCATACTTCAATTATTATAATTTGATGAATTATCATTAAAAATCATTTATTATTTAAAATATACATTAGATAATGTGTATACATGATAAATGGTGGTAAAATTATTATTTAAGATTTAATTACCAGATTCATAATAAAAAACTGTTCCATGGTCCGAATCAATTTTTTGACCAATATCGTCGATTCTTGTATTAGTATCACTTTTGTTGTTCAAAAACATTTCTAATTCATTTAATGTCATTTCATGTTTTGATTTTTGTTGCTTTTTTCTTTCTGTTAAACGTTTTTGATCATTTGAATAACCATTTAGAAGTTCATCTATTTGCAGTGATGAAAACGTCTGAAATCACATAAAATGTATGAATTTTCTCTAAAAAAACATTTAGCTTTTAGTTCTATACCTGCCCCCAATAAATATAGTGTTAATTGGGGAAAAAGAGGGATCAATTTGTTAAAATACTTGAGTGGATTACCCATTCAAGTACTAACAATGTTTGAAGCGCCTTAACAATCATGTAATATGTTAGTATTTTTTTAAGATCATCACGACTTGTCATAATATTTTATTATTTTACCACAGTTTTAGATATAATTATACTCATTAATTATAAATACATTTAACTTTGCTGGAGACCCTTTTTTCTTATCGTTTGCACTATTAGTGTACAAAAAATCATTATCATGATTTTCAACAGCAAGAAGTAGAATATTTTCAGTTTTAACATTTGACAAATTCATGTATGATTGTTCCTTTTCTTTTATGGATGATTTAGTCTTGTCAATTTCACTAAAAAACAAAAAAAAAAATATAATTTTAAATATCAACATCAATTTAAATATAAGGTTTGATTTTAAATAAAAGAGCATTTATTTACAAGGTTTCTGGCATTTTTGGTAACTCAAATAAATCTACTTCTGCTTTATTATTTAAACTTTTGACAGTTTTTGAGATCACTTCCTCTTCTGTCAAAGCATTTCCAGTATTTAATACAGATTTTAAAGCAGCTTGTGCTAACATATTTTTCAAAATTTTCTCTTTGGTTTTTCCAGTTGATTTTTTTGCACGGGATTTTTGAGCTTGTCTTTGAGCCTTAAATTAAATAGAAATAATAAGCAAGTAAGTGAAATACTTAAACTTTCACATGTAAATAAAGTTAAAATATGAAATGAGTACTCAAAAAGAATGCATACTACTATAGTAGACTAGTATATAACATGTAGAAAATATTACATAAAATTTAAAAATATGTTCATATAAAATGAATGAGGAAATTAAAATGTAAAACATCAAATTAACACAATTAATTTTCCTACTTAGAAAAAAAAATTAAACACTTTTATTACAAAAGTAATATTGATGAAACATTGAAAAACATCATTATTCATACACAAATTTATTTGCTTACTGAATGATTTAAGTCACAAAATAAACAAAATATAGACACATTGTCTATATATCTACATAAAATAGTAAAAATAAAATAATAAGTTAGTTTGTATGGCATAGTAATATATTAATAAATATAATTATTAAATAAGTTCCATTATTATTATTATTTTTATTATATTTTAATCTTGTAAACATTTAAACATTTTTAAACTTTAATTTATATTATTTGGATTTTATGATTATTTAAAAACAATATTTAAGAAGAATTATGACAATATATATTTACAATTTAAAAACAACTAAATATTAAACAAAATTATTTTATATAAACCATGATATGATGACTATATTTTAAAAGATATTTCATTTGTATAGATACCTAACACATTAAAAAAAAAAATGTATAAAACATTACATTTTTTAATTATGATATAAACTAAATAAAATTATAAGTTTTAAAAATTATTGATATTTCCACAGGTTTTGATAAAAATCAGATTGTTATGTACAAATTGTATTTTATGTAAGTAGCACATCCACCAACACAATGCCAGGTCGACACACAGTAATTAAGGACTAATTACAGGTGAACTAAATTACAATGCATTTGTTTATTGTAAGTCTAGAAAATGTATTTTTGTTCCCACAGAATCTGTAACAAGTTAACATATAACAATTTTCCCATGAATTCTCAAAAATGATTATGGTCATCAAAACTAGGAACAACAATAATCAGTTCTACCCTATTTTTGTATAGAATGTAACTAACTGTAAAAATAAAAAAAAATCTGAAAGAATGTGAGAAAATCTCAATCAGTATGCCAAACAAATGTAATGATTTTATCATTAATACAAGTATATCAAAACAAAACAACTGCATAGTCATACTTTATTTAATTTCTTTTAATAAATTAATCTTTAATTTATTTTAATACAAAATTAGATTGGACATACCTTAAATCTAAAGTTTAGAATTAATCTCGCTAATAATTAAAAGGTTTAATAAATTTAATATAAGTTTAGTTAAGGATGTAAAATACTCTTAAAAAACTTACTGATTATTAATTTGATCTATGTTTCATAAAAAAATATATAAATAAAATAACACTAGTGGAAAATAATTTTAAAACAATTAAAAAAAAAATATTTTTGAAATTGGGTTATATATTTTCAAGTGAGATCTATAAATAATAATTTTTTTTTTATTTCTAACCAAAAATATAAACAGATATGTCCAAATATTATTATTTCTAGTGAACAAAAGTAATAAAAACTATCTAGAAATAAATCAAATATTGAAGAATAAAGATTAAATTGAAACAAAACCTTTATATTAATATGCAATATTTTATTTAAGTTAAAATACTCTGTTCTTATGAAAAGTTATAATTTTTTTATTACCTTAATAACGTAATGTCCTGGGTCACCAAAAATAACAATAATATTATGTTACATCAAAACAATAAAACCATATAAATATTAATTTAATATAACAAATTATAACTATTGTTTAAAATATCTTGAAAATATATCTTAATTAAATAATTTAATTATTTTGAAACCTCTGATGAAATTGTGAAATTTGTTAATACGAACATAAAAATAATTTTACTTAATAATAATTTGCTATAAGATTTGCTATACATGGTAATATTTTAAATTTAATTAAATTAACAAATTAAATAAATAAAATATTATGCTTAAATTTGTATTAAAAAGCATAATTAATTTAAAATTCAAAATGTAATACTCACAATTGTTAATTTTTTTAGTTCTGGTACACCTCCATCAAATACAAACACAGGTCTAATACCATAAAACAATAATTTACATATTCTATGAAACATTACAATTAAATGTCTATTGGTTATTGCACCATGATCACTCTCTTGAACTCCTTTTATTATTTGGTACATCCATATTGAAACATCTGGTTGATAAATTGAATTAAGACAATTTCTTTAAATAAAATATTTTAAACACCTGTGAATATTTTGTTTGTATATTGTATAATTTAATTATTGTTATATCCAAAAAGAGTTTAAATATTTTAATAAGAAGCTCATAATTTTCGATTATATTAAACAAAATATTTTTTCATCTAAAATAAAATATTTTTAGGTCAATGAAGTTGTAATAACTATTGATTTAATATTAAGTTATGTTATATATATCATAATAATTTATAGGTATTTCAATCTTCTTCTTTTTTATTTTTGTTAGTAAATTCTATTACAAATATCTCGAAGATTAAATTCTTATTATAAAAAATTTAGCCAACATTTTTTTTCTGGCATGTAATATATAGTTTATAAATTATGCATAAAATGTATTCCAATATATTTTCTTATTGCTTAGATTTAACAATTGAGAAATTTATTACTAAACTGAAAACAACCTAATATGTAGTATACATTTATTTAAAAATTCTTAAAGTACTTTATTCAAATAAAAATATATTAAACATTTATATAAAATAGTTAGAATATTATTACCAATGAAAAATTATTTTCCGAATAATTTAATATACAGCTTATCATTTATTTCTATTTTTTTTTTTACAGTGATAAACTTGATTCTATAATAGTCGAATTATTTAAATTAAAATAAATTAAAATTTTATTTTATTAATTGAATATATGTGAAAGTTAAATCAGACTAACAATGTTTCATATTTTCTATTTTAATTACACAAATACATCTTATTTAGAATTCCCATAATTAATATCTAGATGTATAATAACTTTATAATTATTTATATACAAACAACAATACATCTTTGTAAGACCCTGGGAAAATATAATTTTGAGTGTACCTAATAACTTATAAAAAAAATCAAGCCAATACTTTCACAATATATATACATAACATATATTTATATTATTCAATACTCAACATTTATAATGTTTAATAATACCTTACTAGAATTTTAAATTAATCCCTAAAAAGTATTATGTTTTTATTAATAATAAATTATTTAAGTAAAACACAAAACAAATTTATACCAGATCTGTTACATATTATTAACTAACAAATATTGTTAATTTTTTATTTTAAAATTACGTGTTATTAAACAATTATAAATTATAATACGTTAAAAAAAAATTTGAATATATTTGAAATGTGAGATACCCATTATTGTTTTTTATAATATTATTCTGAGTTAAGAGAAATGTAATTACAATATGGGTATGCTTTAATATGAAACTAAATATTTACTTATTAAAAAATTAAAAATAATAATATTTTAAGTATCCTAATATTGAATCTTATGAGTTAAAACAGAAAATTTAAGGACAGCAAATTAAATATCAAATAAAAAATTTGATTATAAAGTTGCATTATAAAAGAACAATATATCTTTGGTCTTGTTAAGCAATTAAATACCATTCAAGTTTAAAGTGACTAAGACTACACAAAAACAGAGAAAATTATATGTTCTTCAAGTTATGAGTTTTAAGTTCTTCAAGTGAGTATACTGAAGATACTTAAAATCATCATAGAAGTAATTATTAATAGTTATTAATTTTTTTTACTAAATTTGATATTATGATGTCCTAAAAATTCCATGACACAATTTCCAATGATGTTTTAAAATATATTTCATGATTTAAACATGTTGACATTATTTTTTTGTAATGAGACAAAAAAAAATATTATAGGAAATAGTTTATTCGTTTATAGAATAATACTTAGTATTTTGTCGGAACAAATAGTGCTGATGTTGTGTATTATAATAATGATAAAAAAAATACACTTTTCATTTTTTTATTTAAATGTAGGCAAATTTAAATCAGACGAGAATACAAGGGTGGCTATGAGGACAAAATCCCCCTCCCTTTAGACAGTAGGTAGAACCATATCAGACCTAGATATTTAAAATATTTAAAAAATTAAACATAAGAAAGACTTTGTACAAATTAACATGCGTAACAAATTATAGCAGTAACTCTCTTTACTAGCCCTCCCTTTTTTCATTTCTAAATCTACAACTGTGATCCATAATACGAGTAAGTAGTGTAATTTAAACATTTGTACTTCAAATAAAAAATATATAAATATAAATTTAAGACTAAAATTAAAATGATAAATTCATGAATGAATATGTATATTAAAATACAAAACTTACACAGATTTTATATACAGCAACAAAGATAATTATCATTAAAATAACCTAACCAATTATAACTAATATAAATATTGTAAATTAACAGAATCACTATTACATTAAATTAAATTTATAACTTCAAGATGTTCTTAACTAAAATGTTAAGATTAAAAATGTAATTTAATTGTTTTTGTAAAAAAAATTGAAAAATTATTTTTATTTATAAGTATTTAATTTAATTTAAATATTCAGAATTATTAATACCAATATTATTTAAACAATAATATTAAAATATATCAGTAGGTGTATGTAAAAGCGAAACTAGGAATTTTTACACTCAGAGAAAATGTTAAAATTATGCCCTATCATAGACCAAAAATTTAATATCCTTCCCCACAATGTTTTTCTAATAATTAGCATACAATCATATTTAATGAGTCTTAAACACATTATCAGTAACTAAATTAAAAATATTAAATTAGTAGTAAACTATACATTATATACTACAAAAATTACACCCTCAAAAATTTAACATTTGGGGATGAATCCCACACCCTAGTTCTGCTTCGGGATATATTTGATTGGTCTTATTGACATTATTATACGAAAATAAAAGAAATACTTTATTTTAGTATACTAAAATAGGTTTAATACATGTATTAATAATTTAGTGTTGAGTTTATAATAGCTAAAAAAAATATTTCATGCTTTTTTTTCTAATTTGCAGCCTAAACATTTATGTAAATCCATAACATGGTCTATATTTTATAGACACATGTACACAATTTTTGTTGGACATTAGAATATTATTATATTCAAATAGAAAATTAAGATTAAAATCAACAACAAACATAATATGAAATAAAGTTATAAGCTTAAATGCCTCAAAGAACAATACTAAAATGTTTTCGGTGATATTGAATTCATAAATCATGTTTGACGTAATTGTTATCGTTATCAAAGACAGACATTTTAAAATATAAATGATGAGAGTAATCTGTTTCGGAAGGTGGGGAACACGAACAATACGAAAAAGGATACCGATACTGAGAACTTTGTTCTCTAACTTTTCGACGGGAATCGGTTTTCCAGCTGATTCCAGTAACTTCCATAAGCCTTGAACTCCCATGGCGGCGCGTTGACGTCGGACTTACCGTCCGGAATGGGATCAAAACGTTTACGACGGGAAAAGATTGAGATTGAAAAACGAAAAAACAATTCCACTCGCTTCGACCCGTAAACGCACCACAAACGTCCGCACGCACCCGAAAAAGGAATACATTACTTTGTTATTATTATTACTATTCCGTCTGCTGGAAACTTGGTCTGTGGTGATAACGCGACTCGTTTTTTGCTACGGATGATAAGAGGGATCGTGATGCGATAACAGCATAACACGGTATCGGTAGTACAGATAAGGGGATATCGAGGGAGAAACAAAAACACCGAACGCGCTCGAATGTCGGACGCAGTCTCCCCTTTTCGTTCATCATGCACACGTCAGTGGTGGTTTTTGAAAAGCCACATGGGGGGGGAGAAATATTTTGCATTTGCTTGCAATTTGCATACACATCCCATTTTTTTCCTATTGCTCTTGATACATGAAAAGTAATTTGAAATTCTATAAAATGTATACCACAACGGTATAACACAAAAATATAGGTATCAATAAAAAAAATTAAAACAAAAATTATTTTTTATTCAAATTTAATTAACAGTCAAACACACTTTCTTTTGTAAACAGCTAACAGTTTTGACATCAAATTATCGCCAAAACGATTTTTAGTAAAGTAGTAGTATTATGGGGCTTCCAACCATGGTTTTTTCAGTTTTTTTTTTCAAGGTAGTTTTGCTGCGGTAAATTTACGAGATTTGGCTTCTTTTTAAACGATGATTTTGGCTTCTTTCATTTAATTTTACCACGGTAAAATTTACGAGATTTGGCTTCTTTTTAAACAATGATTTTGGCTTCTTTCATTTAATTTTACCACGGTAAATTTACGAGATTTGGCTTCTTTTTAAACGATGATTTTGGCTTCTTTCATTCAATTTTACCACGGTAAATTTACCTTATTTTAGAACTATATTTTTCCCAATTTAACATTTTTATATATTTTTTCTTCAATCAAAAGTTACCTGTATTATATTTTATATAGCTTTTTAGTTAACGATAAAATAATAAATTTTCAACCATTTTTCTATTACAGTTAAATTATTTTTCAACTAACTAGATGTCGTTAGTAAATAATATATTTTTTTTATTTTTAAAAAAATGTATTAATTTTTATTCCTAGAATAAGTAGATACATTTAGTATACTGATAATAGTCAACAAGTAATTACATATGTTTTGTTTTTAAGTTATGTTTCCTTCGAATATTTTTATTAGTGTCGATTTTAAACATTTAAATGTGAAAAAAATTATGTTATTAAAATATAATTTACAAAATAAAACTAAATCTATAAGGAAGTCTACAAGGATTTCAAAACCACCAAAACGTTTTCACGATGAATTTGGTTGTTAATATTTTTTTTTAATTATATTATACATCATATTATTAAAATATAATGATTTCAACAGTAGTATGTAAATCAGTTTTTAGTATTCAACCTTTTAATAACAAAAAAAGAATTTCAATTGGATTTTTAGTTGATTATCAAATTAAAATTGTTATTCTACTCGAATGTGAATTAACAAAACAGTCTTTGAAATTAGACGAAGAAAAATGGAATTACATAATGTCTGAATCTAATTTTAACACAATTCTTAGTAGACTTTATACTCATTCTAAACCAAATGTATTAATCGATGATATTTTTTATTCAATTAATGCAAATAATGAAACTATTACATTAAGAGTCGATAAAAATCGTATAACATTATCTCGCTTCAATTTATCACGTTTGAAACAGTTACAACATTGTGTTAATGCATGTATTCTTACAAAACAAAAACAGTTAAATTTGTATCAAACATGTTTCGATTTAGTTTTATCAATAATCAAACAAGATATTACCGATTTACCAATCACATGTCAAAAGAAAGAATTAGTAAATTCATATATTCAAAACTATGAATTCAACTTTAGTAATGTACGCTGTGAAGATAAATATTTTATTCTTGAGTTACAACAGTTCCACTATGAAAAAATAGCAGATATGATACTAAAAGAAATGTACAACTAATATGTCTCGATTCAGTTTTTCATTATCCAAACAATACGTTTAACTTTATCAATTAAACATTAAAGATATGAATAATTGTTGAATTCATTGTTCAAAATTATTATATTAACCTTAGTTTTTGATTTACGTTATACTAATTAATATTTTATTTTTGAATTAAAATAATTCTAAAACTTTTTTCTATATTGTATTTTCGGTTTTAAAAAATAATATTAATATTAATATTTATAAATATTTTAAGTGTGGGTA